>NW_010401050.1:0-366 GCF_000710305.1 Buceros rhinoceros silvestris
CGCTCGGCATCGGCCCGGGCCCCGCTCGGCGCTGCTGAATCTCCAGCGTAATAATTAGGAGATAAACAGGAAGGAGGAAAGGGGCAGATTTCATATTCCGCCCCGATCCCCACGAGACAGATAAAAGCGGAGTGGGGGGACGCGAGGGGGCTTTTTTCCCCCCTTGTTTCTGCTGAATCAAACATTTTTCCTCCTGCTTAGAAGATTTCCCTGCTCCCCCCGCTCCCGCCTTAATGAGGTTTTGCTGTAAAAGTCTCCGAGCCTCCACCGTGGCCTTGAGTTAATCTCCAGGCACCTTCAAAGCCGGGTTGTTCCTTCCCCCCTCCCAGCAACCCCCTTCGCCAGCATCTTTTTGCACTTCCCAGC
>NW_010401050.1:557-989 GCF_000710305.1 Buceros rhinoceros silvestris
CCGCTTCGCCCGTGCCCGGCAGCAAGGAAGGGGGGTGCCAGGGCACCTGGGGACACACGGTGGAGGGGACCAGATCCCCGGGGCTGGGTCAGGGACATGCGATGGGCCATCCCTGGGGGCGTCCCTCCAGGTGGGTGGGATATTATGGTTTTTTTTTTTTTGCCCCCAAACTAGAATATTGGGAAAATATTGCAAAACCAAACAGCCCTTGGCTGAGGCGGGATGGTGGCCAGGCCCCTCTTTGCCGCTGGCAGTGAGGGCTCTGGGGACTGGTGGCACTGGGGGGTCAGGCAGAGGACGTGGGGTGCAGGTCTGCAGGGGCTGAGCTGGGTGCAGAGCAGCCTCGTGGGTGCCAGGATCATCCCCCGTCGGGCTTGACCTGGGACGGCTGCGGGCCCCTGGGGCTGGGGACGAGGATGGCGCTGGGCAAAA
>NW_010401050.1:1060-1496 GCF_000710305.1 Buceros rhinoceros silvestris
CCCCCGTCGGGCGTGACCTGGGACGGCTGCGGGCCCCTGGGGCTGGTGAGGAGGAGGACGCTGGCCAAAGGCCCCGTCCTGGTTGCCCACTCAGGGCTCTGCTGCCAGAACCAGCTGCTTCCCCTGGAAAGGGTCTGGGGCGCTGTCGCAGCCACCTTTGGAGGCTGGCAGAGACCTGGCCAGCTCCAGAGCCTCGCTGGCAGCCCCGGGTGGTCCTCAAAGCACCGATCCCTCCCTGGGGGCTTCTGGGCATCCTCATCCTCCCCATCACCTGGGTGAGTGCTCAGCCCTGACTGCGGTGGGTCCAAAACGCTGGTGAGGGGAGAAGCAGGAGCTGAGAGCACCCGAGTTGCTTGAGTGTGGGGTGCAGCACCCACCCGTGCTTGAGCTGTCGGCCACCGCTCGGCTCCCTCCTCCTGCTGGGTGGTGCCCCCGG
>NW_010401050.1:1663-1993 GCF_000710305.1 Buceros rhinoceros silvestris
CCACCCGTACCTGGGCGTCCCGCTCTGGAGCCGATCTGGAGGCTTTAGCGCAAGTTAATCCCAGCAATCCCTTAATGCCGGGGACCGAAATAGGAAAGATCAGTAGGTCAGTGGGAAAAGCTCGTGGCCAAAGTTAACACGTTAATGTGGAGAGAGGGCGAGAGAAAGAGCAGAGGAGAGGAAAGTGCCCAGGGATCTGCTGCAGCTTCTCCCCCGGCCCCGGCTCAGGCTGTGTCCCACCGGGGAGCCAGTCTGGGGACACCGATGGGCCAGGGAGTCCGGGCAGCTCCCGGCCTGCCGCGGTCCGGGGAGGGAAGGGAGGTCTTTCCC
>NW_010401051.1:0-202 GCF_000710305.1 Buceros rhinoceros silvestris
GGCTGGGGGGACCCTGGGGTACCACCACCCACCCCTTCCCCTTCCTCCTGCACAGGGAGCCAGGGCGGTGGGAGCGATGGAGGGCTCCTCTGCCTGCACAGCAAACCCGTGCCCTGGTGCCCAGCGGGGCAGAGGTCGGGGCCGTGGGCTTTGCCGGGGCGCTCGGGCTGCACTCGGTGTCGGCGCTGCCGTGCACCGCTCT
>NW_010401052.1:0-428 GCF_000710305.1 Buceros rhinoceros silvestris
AGTTTGTTTAGAAAGTGGTTTTCGGCTCTGGAAGCTTTCGCGCGGGAGGAACTTGTAGCTGTAACAAACTGAAGCAAGGATTTATTAGTTGCTGGCTTCCCCCTCCTTCCCCCTAATAGGAAAAATCGCCTTAAAATTTCGATAATAGGAAACATCGCCTTAAAATTCCGCGGATTTACAGGCGTTTTGCCCTCACTTTTGCACTTTTATGTTTCCCCTGGATGGCTCCAGTGTGGAATACGCCAAAGAAGGAGGAGAAAAAAACGAGAGAGAAACGAGGAGGGAGAAAAAAAAGAGAGAAAGAGAGCAGAAGGAAACATTGCCCTCCGTGGTGCGAATTAGAGCGTTGCAAATTGTGCTGGGGGGTGTGGAGTGGTGGGACTGGCGTGGCCACGGATCTGCCTGGCTACACTCTGGCAGCCGGGGCC
>NW_010401052.1:515-3077 GCF_000710305.1 Buceros rhinoceros silvestris
GCCAAGGACCTCCTTGCCTACAATCTGGCAGCCGGGGCCCTGGCGTTGCTCGGCTCCTCCAGCAGCACATGGCTGTGCCGGAGCAGCGCAGGGCTGCATAGGGAAGGAGGCAAACCCATATGTGTACGTATAGGTATAAGTATTTATTTACATACATATTTATACATATATGTGTATATACTGACATGCTCAGCTGTTGCCCTGAGAGCTTGCGAAGGGGTGCAGTGATGGTGGTGGTTCCTGACTAACTCGCATCTTGCATCTCCCTCCCTTCCTCTCCTCCCATTTCCAAAGGTTTGGTTCAAGAACCGCAGAGCCAAATGGAGAAAGAGAGAAAGGAACCAGCAAGCCGAGCTTTGCAAAAATGGCTTTGGTCCACAGTTTAATGGCCTCATGCAGCCCTACGACGACATGTACCCTGGCTACTCGTACAACAACTGGGCAGCCAAGGGCCTGACCTCTGCTTCCCTCTCCACCAAAAGCTTTCCTTTCTTCAACTCAATGAATGTCAACCCTCTGTCTTCTCAGAGCATGTTCTCCCCTCCAAACTCCATCTCCTCCATGAGTATGTCTTCAAGCATGGTACCCTCTGCAGTCACCGGGGTCCCTGGCTCCAGCCTCAACAGCCTGAACAACTTGAACAACTTGAGCAATCCCTCCCTGAATTCTGCAGTGCCAACGCCAGCCTGTCCTTATGCTCCTCCAACACCTCCGTATGTTTATAGGGACACATGTAACTCGAGCTTGGCAAGTCTGAGACTTAAGGCCAAGCAGCACTCCAGTTTTGGCTATGCCAGTGTGCAGAACCCCGCTTCCAACCTGAGCGCTTGCCAGTACGCGGTGGACAGACCCGTGTGAGACACCCGAGTAGGAAACACTGCATGGGAATCCCTCCCCATTTCCCGCAGAGACTGAGAATTACACTAGAAAGTAATGGGCACTAGAGAAAGAGAAAGGAGGAAAAATCAGACAGAGACAGAAAGAGAGGAGAAGAGAGAGAGGAAAAAAAGAGGAAACCACTGAAATAAGATAGTTCCTTTGTTTTCAAAGGACCTCCTACAGATTCTGAGATCTTTCTTTCACTAGGAGTATTTCAACAGTTACAAGGACATATATATATATATATATGGACAAATGTTTGACTGGATATGATATGACATTTTAATGTTACTATAAGCTTGTTATTTTTTAAGTTTAGCATTGTTAACATAAAAATGACTGAAAGGATGTATATATATCGAAATGTCAAATTAATTTTATAAAAGCAGTTGTTAGTAATATCACAACAGTGTTTTTAAACGGTTAGGCTTTAAAATAAAGCATGTTACACAGAAGCGATTAGGATTTTTTCGCTTGCAAGCAAGGGAATGTATATACTAAATGCGATACTGTATGTTTCTAACATATAATTATTAAAAAAAATTGTGTGAATATCAGTTTTAGAATAGTACCTCTGGTGGATGCAATGATGTTTCTGATATTGCAATGTAAAACATGCCCTGTGTATAACATTTCGTACAATATTATTGTTTTACTTTTCAGCAAACATGAAAAAAAATGTGTTTTATTTCATGGGAGTAAAATATACAGCATACGGTTTTGTCTGGATTTTTATTTACTGAGCCAAGCTGCACAGCGGTGACTGGTCTGCAGGGATTGACTGATCATTGACACTGGATCTCGTTCTGTAGAAACACAGGGCAGTACTTTTTATTGCAATACAAATAAATGCTGGCGGTTTTTTTCACGTAAAAGAAAAAAGAAAAAAAATCCCTCGCGCTGACGTTGCATGCTACAGAAACGCGGGGCTTGGACACACTGCCTTCTGAGCAGCAGGATCCCTTTATTCCAGTGCGCAGCCCGGGAAAATGGATTATTCGACATCGTTGGCCTCGAGAATTACCAGCCACAAAGTTGCTGTATCTCGAGCATAAATTTCTCCCGCTGTGAAGGAGGCTTTTATTACATTAAAGAAAAGGAGGTGAGGAGGAAAAAAAAAAAAAAAAAAAAAAAAAAAAAAAAAAAAAAAAAAAAAAAAAAAAAAAAAAAGAAAAAAGACAAAACAAAAAAGAAAAGTCAGTTTGCAAACAAACAGCTCCTGTTAAAAAAAAATGTCGCTCCCTGCGCCCACCTTCTCCTTTAGACGGGGGTTCCTTCGTGTAATATTACATTTCTATTTCCAAATCCCCCTTTCAGACATGGAGAGAAACAAAGAGCAGCCCAAATAACCGCAGCCCCGCGGAGCGCGGGGGGTGAGAGGTTAGCCCCGGGTTTCCTGCGACTTCGTGCTGCAACACGTCGTTGAAGGGAAAGGTCGTGCTCTCGTGTGGTTTGTTTTAAATAATATCGATCCATTCACTCTCAACCTGCTTGTTCGTGAAATTATACAGGATTATAACTTTGCCATCGCCGGACAATTGAAACAAATCAAGATAAATTGCTGCTCGGCCCTCCCAGCGGCTCACTCCCCGGGCGGGCGAGGAGGGGCTGGCGGAGGGTGGGAGGGCGGCGACAAGACCCGGGGGGAATATCGATATTCGAAGAAATTCCGCAGGCGCGTAA
>NW_010401053.1:0-317 GCF_000710305.1 Buceros rhinoceros silvestris
AGCAAAGGGCTGTGCTGGCGCCATGACCCCCACCCTCCCCAGCATGGCCTGGGTGGGCTTTGCCCTCTGGACTCACTGGGCCACCCTGGGGTGACACCAGTGTCAGCTCCTCCATCACTGCTGCAGGGCCACATGCATAGGGAAACCCTGCTCGCCTGCCTGGCCCATGGCCCGCCCACCACGTCTCCTTTCGCAGCCCGCTGGGTTTCCTTTCCAGCTCTGAGTCAGAAAAAGTCACCTCTCGTGGGGAGGAGAGAAAAGGATACCGGGAGCTGGAGGGGTGCAAAGCCTCGAAATGAATCAGCAGAAACCAGGCG
>NW_010401053.1:475-3291 GCF_000710305.1 Buceros rhinoceros silvestris
TCAGCAGCAGCCCGGCGCACGGGCTTTCCCGAAGGACGTGGGGACAAGGGCATGGCCACATGGCACAGCGGGCACATGGCGTGCGAGCCAGCCATGCTGGCAGGGGTTTGCCCTCCTGACTGAGCCCGTCCGTGGCCCTTTTGCCCGCCCTGCCTGCACCTGCTCAGCGTGTGGGGCTGTGGTTAACCCAGGGGCTGCCTTTAGCATGGCTCTGCCTGCCTGGGAGGAGGAGGAGGAGGTGGCAATGACAGCGCTGTGGCTCTGAGCGCTGGAGAGTCCCGGTTTGGGGAGGGGGCAGCAGGTCGGACCCTCTGGCACAGCCAGCGCTGGGCCATGCTCGCCCTCGCCCTGGCAGCCCGTGGCCATCCAGCTGGGTGCTGCCATGACTGGGCTGGCAACCCACCGGAGCTGCCGTGCTCTGCCCCGTGCCAGCCAGGAGGGGATTTCCAGACAGCTGCACCTCTGCTGGGCCAATGTCCCGGACCCTCTCGTGCCCCTCATCGGGGCCATATTCTGAGATAAGGGCCTGGGACTGACCGACGTAGCGTCCGCATGTCCCCTTTCTGCCTTGTGAAGTGGGGCGATGGCGAGGGGTCACTGCACAGCCCCTCTCCACGGCTTCCACAGGTTACACCCAAGGCCAAGAGATAATCGTAGCTTCCAGCTCGTTAGCTGGCCCCAGCCCAATGGGACAAGCCTTTATCAGCCAGGGGTTTCATCTCCCATGACGTGCAGGACCCACGGGATCTAATTACTCTGGCATCAGCAAAGATGCTCAGGAGCCGGTTTTCCCGCCATGACAAAGGTGAAGGCGAAGCTGCTTAATCCTTCAACTTTTCATGCTGAAATGAGCTTCAGGTGGAGTCAAACATTAACTCGCAGCTAACCTTGCCCTTGCCTGGGTTTTCCCAGTTGTGCAAACCGGATCTGCCAAAAGAAACAGCTTTTGCTGTGCCGCGGAGCCGGGCGGAGGTGCCGCTGCCCTGTGCCCAGCCTCGCCGTGGGTTTGCAGCGTGAACGGGGGTGTAAAGGTCTTGGCACAGCGTGTCCCAGTGTGGGGCTGGCGGGAGAGTCAGGGCAGTCCCTGTGCTCTGGGAATTTCCTTCGCTCTGGGAGCCCATCACTCGCAGAACTGGAAACCCCCCTGCAGGCACCTGTCCCTGCCCGGCTCCTGGGGGACACCCTCCCCCGGGGAGAGGAGCAGCAGGGACGAGGGGGACCCCAGAAACGTGCTCTGGCTTCTGCAGTGGAAATGCTTATGGCCCAACTGGGTGTCCCCAGCATCTTCCTCAGCTGGGACTCTGCCCCAGGGAAAGGTGTCAATAGGAGAGGTCTGGGCTGGGGCTGGGGCTGGAGATGCTCAGCTGGTGCCAGGCTCCCAGTGCTCCCAGTGCTCCCAGCAGCCAGAGCCAGTGCCAGCAGGCTCCTGGGCCCGGTGCTTGCAGACCCAGTGAGTGGGGAGGCTGTGGTGAAACAGTCTTTGTCCCCACAGAGTGCTCAGATATGGCTCCTGGGTTTCTGGCCTCTCTCATAACGCCCCTGCAAGGCAGTGGGTTGCCCTCTGGCCAGAGGTGCCAGCGTCCCCAGCCTGCTCCTTCCCCACTCCTCCCGGGGCAGCAGCCTCCAGAGCTGCCCCATGCTGGGACTGCCACCCTCAGCATCCCCCCTTGGGTCTGGCCATCTGGGGGGAGTCAGGCTGCACCCAGGCAGACCGCGGAAAAGAGGTGTTTATTACCGGGGGGCACAGAAAGTCTTGAAGCAAAATGGCTTAAGGCTCTGCTTTAGTGGCCAGGTTAAACACGTAGTTCCCACCTTTTTAAGGATTGTGCCCTGGGATGGGTGGGAACGGGGTGCAGTGGGCTCCTAAAGCTACAGTGTCGCTCAGGGCTTGTGCTTGGCCCCTGGCCTCGGGACTTGTGCGGTGGCATTAACGCACCGGCGTGTCCCCGCTCCACAGCCACCTCAGCTCTGGGAGCTCTGCTGCTGGTGGGAAAGAGAAGGGGAGCGCCGGCTCTCCCACCCCTGCGTGCCCTGAGGCCTCTGCAGCAGGTACCCAAGTGCTAAAAGCTGCTGCTGGCATCACCTGGGTGCTGGTCCTGTGGCACAAGGGACCCCTCTGTCACTGTGCCTGGAGCAGGAGCCCGCAGTGACCCGGCGGCACCTTTCACCGGTGTCCCAGTATGCTGGATGCGAAAAGGCTGAGCCCACCGAGCGCTGCAGAGCCCGGCAATGCCCGTGAATCCCTCCCCGACAGCTGAGAGCCAGGGCAGGGGGTGGCACGTCCCACCCCAGAAGAGAAGAAGGAGCTGGGCTCCCCCGGCCTGCTGTGCGGCAGCTCCTTCGTCTCTCCCAGGGCTGTTGGGTGATTCTCGCCAGT
Organism: Buceros rhinoceros silvestris; assembly: GCF_000710305.1. Classification (NCBI taxonomy): domain Eukaryota; kingdom Metazoa; phylum Chordata; class Aves; order Bucerotiformes; family Bucerotidae; genus Buceros; species Buceros rhinoceros. The sequence continues at coordinate 2,853 of NW_010401053.1, forward strand.
CTCCCTGACTGAGGTCACTTCAGACAAGCCGGGATGCAGGAGAACGTCCTCTTCACCCGCAGCAGGAACGGAGTCGTGGTCCTGATGTCTCTGGCTCTTGGGACCAGTCCTTGCTGTGCTCCCTCCGTCCGGGACTGTCCTCTCCCCGCCGGCAGCAAGGCTTTTATTTCTTCCTCGTCATTGAATGGGGATGGCCCGTACTTCTGCTTCAGGTGCCTGCGGACCTGGGAAGGAGGGAGAAGCAAACTAAGGTGCCTGTCTCCATGGGCAGGCCCCAGCCTGCCAGCAAGGGGAGGAGGACAGCAACCTGGTCCCCTGGGGACTCGCCCTCCCTCTGAGCCCCGTGGGCCGGCTCAGCTGCCGGGGCAGGGCAGGGGTGGCAGAGGCTGGTCCCACCTTGCGGGCTGCACCGCTGCCGAACTCAGCCAGCTGCTGCCTG
>NW_010401053.1:3368-3633 GCF_000710305.1 Buceros rhinoceros silvestris
GGGCCCCACCTGGCGGGCTGCCCCGCTGCCGAACTCAGCCAGCTGCTGCCTGAAGCCAGGGTTGGGGTTGGCGACGGGCCGGACGGTTCGGATGGCGTCCAGCACCTCCTGGCAGCTCAGCTCCGTGACAGCCATGACGTAGGCGACAACCACGGTGGTGCTGCGGGAGATGCCGGCGAGGCTGGCGAGGAAAAGGGCTGCTGTCAGTGGAGCACCCTGAGCCCTCGCTCGTCCCTTCCTCCACCCTGTGCTTCAGCTATTTCGG
>NW_010401054.1:0-2951 GCF_000710305.1 Buceros rhinoceros silvestris
CCCCGCCCCGCCCCGGAGCCGCCCTCCGGGCCAGCAACGACCGCCCCCAACCCGTGACACCCGGTAAATAACGCAGAATAAACTTGTAAAAATTACTGTGAAAGTGGGTCATCAAAAAAAAATCCCACTTGCTGAAATCCGCCGCCTGACGTCGTACTCTCTCAATAGTATTTCATTCCCGGAAAGTGGCCAAGACCTGCGAAAACAGGGAGCTCTTCGTTCGCGGGAAAGGATCACGGAGAAGGTGGCCCACGTCACTGTCCCATCCGTTTGCTTCACGGGGTCGAGTGGGATGGAACGGGCTGAGCGCTGCGGGTCCATCGGTGCCTGCAGGGCAGCGCGGAGGTCTCAGGTGAACTGCAGTAAACACACGCCATGCGCCGCTGAAGACTCAAGGCAGAACCCCACAGAGCTGCAGCATCTCATCTCTCCTGTGCTTGTTTAAGAAATGTAACCAGAGTTTATTACTGGGACATCTGTGTGGTTTCAGGTGTAAGTTACGGCTGGAGTACTTGCTCCGCAGGGCTCTCCTCCCTGATAACAGAAGGTTAAAGCTGGGCAGCTTAAGCCATCTCCGAGACTCAGCTTATGCTAAAATTGCAAAGCTTTAGCTTGAGCTCTTGGTACTGTTCTGAGAAAATTCTCTAAAAAATGAACAGAGAGTCTCAAAAGAGGTAAAAATCCTTAATACATGATCACGACACACTTTAAGTGGGTTTTATAATATTGAAATGGTGCAGAGTCATAGTTTTCATTGCTGGATGACCAACAGTAAATTTAATGGCAAATGTAGTATCAAAACATAGATCAACAAACATTCTCCACCGGGTGCCCTGGAAATCCAACAGCCAGCTCTTTTTCCCTGCAGTTCCCCCGTCCTGAAGGACGGTCTGCTACGGAGAACACAGAGGCACCAGCAGCTGACCCATACGAGTGTTTCAGCTCAGAGCCTGTGGCGAGAGGTCTCATCCCTTCCACAGTGCCTGCCCGTGTTCTGGAAGGAGGACGGATCTCAGGTGACATTTTCAGAACACAACCGCCTCGGTCGCAAAGCCACCACCAGTCGCTCCCACCCTGCGCAGCACCACCCTCAACACCTGCTCGCAGCCCTGTGCCTCTGCTCGCACGCCCTGTCTGTGTTACGGACAGCACTTGTGGCCACGCTACGGATTAAACTGCCAAGAAGATGCAGGTGAAAAATAAAGCTCTGCAGAGCCATGAGGACAGAAGAGAACAGGTATGGCTGTGCAGAAAAGGAAGCCCATCTAGTTTTACTCGCCAGAGCCAGCCTACCATGGAGCTACACCTTTCTATTACACTAACAGCAGAGCCCCTGTGCCCTGAAACTCCTGGATTTCCATTGACTAAAAATCTCGCGTTGACAATTCTGAAGAGTTCTGTAAATGGCAGAGTCGGTACTCGAGTAAGGAAAATAAATGCTCAGAATCAGACAATGCCACTTATCATGATGCTGTCAGAAAGAAGCTTGATTTAATTCACAGACAGATTGTAAAATGTGTTGTTTTGACATGACCAACAGGAGGTTTTTGAAATTCTTCCTGAGTAAAGATAATTAACAGGAAGCAAAGCAGAAGCTGTGCGTATACACCAGCCACAAAAGGGAGTGAGCTGATTCACTCCTAATCTTAATTCTTGCTCCACTGATGGGCACATATCTACACTCTTTTTTTCTTCTCTTGAAAAAAGAAATAATGTTGTCACTATTTCCAAAGCCACAGAAAATATCCAGAATAAAGGCAGTGAAAGAAATGGCAAACATTCTTCACTCTTTCCAAGTCAGAGAGTTATCTAACTGCTTCAAGATTAAAGAAAAGCCAGTATGATTTTGGGGTTTTTGGGTTTTTCTTCAGGTCCCAGTTTCTTTTCCCAGGTTGGAGGCCACTCAGTATGTAGTTATTCAATTGCCAGAAAACAATGAAACCATCGAGAGCTCCCAGCTCCTTCACCATGAGAATGGAATCCTCGTGTCCTTTTCAAAGCGAACCAATTCATTTGCTCAAGTCACCAGCAAAGCCAAGAAAATTCAAGTGCTCATGCTTTGTAAAGTTCGGTCTGAATCAGTGGACAAGCTGCGTAATTAGATACGACGTAGAAGGTCCATCAAAGTTAATGCCTCTCAGATCAATAAAGATGAAATGGCTGAAAAGTGAGAACCAGCTCCCCTCCCCAGCATCCCTCACTAGTGTCTGGAGAGCTGCGAGCCATCAGTTCCACCCACAGAGCCTGTCGCAGGTGATACGCGTCTCCTCTCCGTAAGCAGCAGCATTACGAATCCACTGAGTGAGTGGTCCAGGCTTCTGGACACTGTGACAGGAACGGAGTCCTCTCTTCCACACATCATCAGTATGGAACACACAAGTTTTTTTCTTCCAGTATTTATGAGTCAGCATTTTGGCTTTGGCACAAAACCATCCAGCAAATTGAATGGCTCCACCAATACCTCGGTTTTCTTTCTTTCCTTGATTCACTGTTATTTTTATAATTTGGGCTGTGGATCTGACAGTCCAGTCTATCGTGCCAAATACCTGTTCCTTTTCTCCTGAAGATGTTGACTAACACAGAAGGAAGCTGTGTGCTATTAAGACATATCTGATACTAGACCTCAATTCTACAATTCAGTGAAAAAAAATCTTTTAAAGTGTCCTTCTCACAATTTAATCCTTAGCAAGAACCTAGAACTATTTGTTGTAATATCTCCTTTCTGGCATAACTCTTCACATTTAATAACTTTTAAGTTCTAATACCTTTGTCACACCTTGAAATTCCCCCTTCATCCGAAGCACATCAACTCAAAGCAACCACACACACTGCGAGTAGAAAAAAGTCACGTTGGGGATGGCTTGGTGAGCAAACCGCAAGTTAGGCCATACAAAATGTATGAAAATTCAGTTTTTTATCATTTTACAGTTTAGCAAACAGCTAAATTGGAC
>NW_010401054.1:3058-28438 GCF_000710305.1 Buceros rhinoceros silvestris
TTCAGCAGGCAGATGAAGACTGAGAGTATCAAGCTGATCTTAGGACCTCACGGGACTGGCAGTGCACTCTGAAAGATGCCAGCACTTTAACAGTTAACGACACACCAACACAACAGGCGGGATGTAGATCAACCTCCTAATAGCCAAGTCCCTCGACAAATTCATGAAGCATAATAAAGTAAAATCCTTTTATTTCTGAATTTATTAAAGCAGCTTTCGATTCATTACAATGATTCTTTGTCGGCCTCAAACCATCCCGCTGATGCAGAGACAGCAGCTCGCGGTTGTTTAAAGATAAGATACAGCACACGAGCTGAGCTACTGCAGCTGCCAAGCAAGCACGGACTACAACAGGGAGAAAGTATTTCAGAAAATTCTCCCAGCCTGGGAGAAGGGAACTCCCTCGAAGCGCAGTAACTGGGGTACTGGAGTTCTGCAAAGAATCTCACTTCTCTGCATCACCGGAAATTGGCAAATGCTCGCTCATCTCTAGATGTTAACCCATGGCAATTCTCATGCAACTCACAATCGAAATGTACTTCCAGCCTCCACACTGCAGGTGCTTTGGGCATGTGATCTACCACTCCTTCCTCAGACAGCAAGAGAGAAGTACGAGGTGCCACTAAAGGTGCTGGGGTCACTTAGCGTGATCACAGTACTGCAGGCTATGAAAGCAGTTCCGGGTCCTACAAAGTTTTTGTACAGTATGCTGGTCTCCTGGTCCATCTGCCTTTGGTTCCTGTTGCATTTGGCTACTAGTCTACAGCATTTTGTCTCGTTCTCTTGATCATAAAGATTGATTGTTCTATGCTGTATAACAGTAGCACAGATTATTTTCATTATTAGGTTACCTGGGGTTCACATCTCAGCAGCTGACCCTCTTCAAAAGCTGAAAATTACTTCAAAACATACTTTGTTTGGTCAAGCAGAAAAGACTCTTTTCACAGGAGTATAATCCAGGATGAAAAACCAAGGAGAGGGCTTTGAAAAATGAGAATATACTTATCCAGAAAATAGCAGTTTTGACAGGAGGAGCAGCTGAGAAAAACTGGTTGCTTGAGACTAATTAGAGAGTTGTAGCACGTTTTAGTTCGAAGAGATGCAGAACTGAAGGTAAGGAAAAAGCCCACAGCATTTATTACTGGCAACTGGATTCATGAAGCTGAAGGGACAAGGGATCGAGGTGGTCACAAAGGCCAAATTATCTGAGGGATGGAGGTGCACGTTACTAATTACGAATTATTCAGTGGTACCATGAAATGATCAAACAAGATTAGTACTAATCTTGTTGTGATACAGGGTCCCCTCTCAAGTAGTGATACCTGACCTAGGACTTAGGAAACGGACTTTTGCACAGGAATCCCTTCAGAGTTCATCGCAGGGAACACAGGACGCTGCACTGCATCTTCCGCTCCCTGTGATTCATCATCCTGCTTCCAGGCACTCCTTGGTAAGTATTTTCTTCAGAAAGCAAATCTGTCTTGGAGCAGCATTTGCCTAATACCAGAGGGGCTGAGATGAGCTTTGAAGGTCCCTTCCAGCCCAAACCACTCTGTGATTCTATGGTCCTGTACTGCAGATCACCGACAAGCAGAAACGGGAGGCAGAGGTCTGCCTCTGCAGAGATGGGTGAGACAGGAATGTGTAAGGAAAATAAACCCTGCAAAAAGCACTCATCTTTGGAGGGCAAATGCATGTCCATATTTTCTACCTCATTTAGGGCTTAGGCAGTTCTCTTCTAATTCATGGACCAAGTCTTGTGACAAAACTTCACCCATTTCACACCCTTTGGGGAATAAATGGTGAAGCACTGCATCGTTCTTTGTGCCACCCTTCGGTATCCCAAATGAAAGCCCTACTCCATGCCTTGTAGGAGAAAATGGGGAAAAAAGAGGGAAAGGGAAAGGGAAAGGGAAAGGGAAAGGGAAAGGGAAAGGGAAAGGGAAAGGGAAAGGGAAAGGGAAAGGAACAGCATACTGTCCCATTTCATCATCTTCCCTTTCACAGCACAGCAAGCCAGTCTCTCTTGGCACCTAGACGGTGACTGCGAGTATTGCTGCATGCACGTTTAAACACCTAACATGGAAAAGGTGCCGGGAAACACTCCCTGTTGCAGCGAGAGAGTCAGGGAGGCCCCGGTGCTGTGCACGCACAGTTCAGAACAGCCAAAACACGTGTGTGTTATCAACACCCTTTTGGTCACAGATGCAAACCGAAGCACCACACGGTCTGCTATGAAGAAAATCAAGTCCAAGAAGCCTCAGGACGAACATTTCACTCACAAATAGAAATTTTCTGACTAGTGACTGTATTCATCAAGAGAAGGGTTATTTAAACGTAACGTTGTGTTGTTAAATATTTATTTGATAGTCTTACGGCAAAATGTGTATTTCTGTGGTTCACTGGATAGAAATATATCCTAAATCTTAACTGTATCTTACCGAGGAAAGTGTTTGCTTTCCAACAGTCGATTGTGACTGTTACTGGCTTAAGAAGCTTCAACTCTTTCATTACATGATTCTGAGCAGAAAACATCGTGTTTGGGACCTGCTTCTAATTATGACTTCCCCCTCCCTTTTTCCGTAGGAAGCACAATTAAGGCTGCTATGGAGACAAGTGTAATTCAGTCAAGATGTGGATCAAAGCAATACTTTGGAGGCAAAGATTTACCAGAAAAAAGTACTGGTTCTGCTATCTATCCTCTCCTGGAGAAGGGTCTTCCCTTGCTGACTTCAATCACCATCTGCTGTCTCAAATAAGACATTATCTGACACATGTATCTCACCAGGACAATCAGGCAACTGACTTGCCCCTCGCTGGGACGAGTGAGAAAGGGAGGGATCTGCCCCTGCCACCTGTGGACACAGAGGGACAGGCATCCTCCGAAGGACAGGGTCAGTCACCTCCTCTGCAAAGGTGTTTCTGAAGATTCTGAAGGAACGTAGCTTGAGGTCAAGGAGAGAAACCTCGTCCTACCTCAGAGCACTGAACTGTGCCCTGTTCTTCAGGGCACGTTATTTGTGGTTTCTTAGTGGCAGAACTAACTGTGCAACAGGCACTTTCCAAATCGTTAAGATCAGTGCTTTTTCCAAAGAATCCACTACACAGACAGCCAAGAAGAGACATTGAGAGAAGGAAAGCATTATTATCTGGGCATACTGGAAATGAATTATTATAACTGTACAGGATAGCCCTATGCATGCTTGTAACAGAAGTGGAGCCACACTAAGTCATTGTTGTAATTTCAGCCAAGCGCTCAATATTAAAGGAATAAATTTCATGACTGAAGTTGTAACATTTATAATCATTCTAAGCAAGAGGAAAAATTCAGGCAGCCCAGACTGTACATTCATCCCAGCAGGATCACCTCATGCCATCTCTTCCCTCACCCATCTTTATCCTGAGAATAAAAACTGGTGGAAACGTCTGTCACTATTCCTTGTAGTAAAAACAACTGTTTTTCCATGACCCTTTGGACTTTCTCATCTCATGTCATTATTCACTAAGATGCTCTGAGACTTGTAATCAGTTTAGGTTCTTCTTCCCCACGTTTTCTAATGCTATGGATACATGGGTAATCTGATCAAATTGCAGGTGAAATGAGATACCCAACTTTAAGAGCTTTTGTCTTTCTGCCCTTTAACCTGAGATTCTTGTATACCTCTTGCTGACTTCAGGTTTCATCTTTTTTTCCCTGGCCCTGCAAGTTACACAGGTCTACTTCTAGCTGGTTATGCTGAAAGGACTGGCACGTGGAAGAGGACAAATAAACAGCTGAGAGAAAGAAACTGGCAGTAAGAACCAGGAAGATGGTTGTTTCTTTAGCGACACTGCTAATTTGATCAAAAGGCGTGACAAATACAGCTCGACCTCACACACAGGTGAGACTCCTGGTCAGAACTGCAGTGCTATTCCAAAGCAGACACAGGCAGCAGGGGCTCTCCCACCCTGGAAAAGGCAGAAGCATCCCATCTCTATGTAGCTCAGTATCGTGGGATCTTTCATACTGTACAAGTGTAAACAACTCCAACTCCATAAAAACCCCAACAGAAGCAGGTTCAACTCACAGGCCACTTCTCTTGCTTCTACCACCAGAAACAAAGGGGCTGAGGGGCAGGATGGTGGGAGTAGGAATAAAGAGGATGAGAGAAAGAGCACACACGGGAAAAGGATCAGCACCTCTGAGGAAGAGAAAAGAGAATGGGCATGGGCACATGTGTTTGCTGAGAGTCTTGTGCGTGTCTGTGTGTGCTCATGCACATGTGGGCATCTGTCCTTGCACTCGTGCTTCATGGCACTCCGCAACACCTCATCCACCCAATCAAACAGCAGCGCCGATGGACTCCAAAGAACTGGCAGCAATGCTGTGGAGCCATGACCAAGGATGAGACCAGGGAATACACAGGGAGTACTGTCAGTCGGAGAGGGGAAGGGGACCCCATGAATGATAAATTTGAAATAAATATTTTTGACTGTAAGTAGCAGTATTCAAAAGCAATCACAATTTCATTCCATGTTCCAATATTCACAATATTCCCTCACATCTCTGAGAAATGCTCCCAAACGCTGTAGGTCTTTGAGGGAAGTCTCTCGTTTCACATGCCAGTGATTTCAGAGGGGATGCTGTTGTTCATATACTCGAAAGCTGGTCTTTCTTCCTCACCTTCCTTCCTGCTCCCTCTCGTTGCCAGGCAACTCCAGGCATTCCGCAGGACCTGCGTTTTAACCACCAGCAGCTTAAACCATTACTGTTTACTGAAAAACACAAATTTAAGACTGAAAGCAGACGTGGCTAACACAGAAAAGCATACTTCCCTCTAGTGCTTGGATCGTTTTGTGAGAACCTTGGAGGCTGCAGTTTGTCTGTAGGCAATAAACCACAAAATCCCAGGATGGCTGAGGTGGAAAGGGACTTCTGGAGGTGACGTCATCCAGCCTCCCACTCAAGCAGGGCCACCCCAAGCCAGTTGTCAGAACTATGTCCAGACAGCTTTTGACTGTCTCCAGGGAGAGAGACTCCACCATCTCCCTGGTCTCCTGCCAGTGCTTGGTCACACTTCACGCTGAAAACGTGCTTCCTGATACTCCTGTTTTCCACCTAGTGTGACAGTTTGTGCCCAGGGCCTCTGGCCCTGTCCCTGGGCACCACCGGGAAGGGCCTGGCTCCATCCTCTTTGCACCCTCCCTTCAGGTATTTATATATTACCAAAACTAGCGCGTGATAGAGCACTTTAAAAAAATTTGCAAGGAAGTTTTTTAAAGTGCTAGAAAACTGCAGTAGGTCACCCCGATACTTCAAACCAAACATAAAAGGAACAAACAGCAGCACCCAGCAATAAAATGCACCTTAAAAATACCAAGGATGTGCCTGCTCCAGGCACTGCAGGTGACAGAAGAGCCATCCGTACACCACCCGTAACCAACACAGGGAAAATCTGTTACTCAAAAGAGTATCAGCTGACCATTACTTCTTGTCCAGAAAACACAGTTACCCACGCGTTTACAGCTTGGGTCTGCATTCTGTTATCTGGATAAACCACATTTTCAGGATCACTTTAAGCACTGGTATCTCTGATAAACTCACAAGCCAGATCAATGAGCTGTGCTTTGCGCTGGTGCCTTTGGTAAGATGTCAGCAAGACCAGTCAAAGAACAGACAGTTTCTGAAAACCAGTTTAGTCTGTTTTGTGTTTCTCTGATACACACACCTAATCGTTCTTCTCTAGAAGCAAGATTCCCAAGGTGGCCACCACACAAATGAACCACGTAGGTAAAAGCATGCTCTTAGCACTCAAGTAATAATGTAGTGATCATGTACCACACCGAGCACACGTTCAGACCAGAGGAAGCTCTAAAAAAATTTATCAAGTATGAAAAGCTAAGAAGGGCAGTGAAGGGGTAATTTAAAGAGACTAGTCACAAAAATAGAGGCGGGGTAGAAAGTCAAACTCTGCTCATCAGTTTAAGGTAAGAAGTGTAACTAGCTGCATAGCAAGATAAAGCGTCTCATGTGCCAAGAGCCCCAAGAAGCAAAATCAAATGGTGCCAAGTGGTGGTGACTCTTCAGACAGTCTGTCTATCAGAAACCCACAGTATTTATCAAAAAAGAAAACAAACATAAACTGCTTTAACATATACCTTTTCTGGAGCTCACAGGTTTCTTTGGAAGAGGAGACAGGGGGAGGAAGTTACAAAGTGTTGTGACATATTCTGCATATTAGATTTGTCCTGCTTTCTAAGACACAGAACATACTTTCTAAACTTAAAGAAAGGCGAGGTTTAATTTAAATTCTTTTTTTAGTTTCATTTGAAAGAGCTTCACAATAAAACTACTGTATTGTAAAAGATCTGTTTTGTCTATTCAAAATTCCTCTTCCACACAGTAGAAATGTAGGTATGTTACTACAGCTATCCTACTCCTGAGCCCTGAAATACTCCACAGAAGATCCCACAACAGTCAGAAACAGGACTTAGAACTCTCTAAGGAGTCTTCTCTTACTGATTTACAATGATAGACAGTTCTACTGCTGAACTTTCTTGTAAAATGTGGAACAGGAATTCCATTTGTGTCTGTTCACATATTCAGTTGGGACTATATGAATAAGAGATGTGACACAATTCATCCATATGCAGTATCATCTTTTCCCTAAACCACAGTATGCTGAACGCAGCAGTTCTTTTCACTGCTATAGCATCATGAGAATGGAAAAAAAGCATAAACCGAACTTCTGTACCAAGTGTCTACAGTCACACGGTCAATGAGCTCTCAAAGAAATAATTGGATAAATCTTCTTCAGAAAGATGTTCAAAGAGCAGTTCTTCCTTCAGGCTACAGTTAATGTGAAGAACTTGTCATTGCCGTGTCAGAGATAACCATTTCAAAAGTGGGAAACAACCCTGAGGTGCTCTAAAACTATACAGCACCACTGAAATTGTTGGAGCAGGGACAATTTGGACTCTCTGAGGAGTTACATCTAAGATTCTTAGAACAAATTAGAACACTTTCAGTTGGAAGGAACCTACAACAATCATCTGGTCCTACTTGCTGTTGGAGAAGCGTATCTAGATGGAGGTTTAACTTACACTGTCCTCATCACTGACCAGTTTGAAGTAAGAGGGTGACCCAGTCAAATATGGTACAATCAAATAGGAACGTAGTTACAGATTTGATGATGACAAGATTCACACTAACATACTGTAGGACATCCTTTATATACGTATGTGTATACATATATGTGCATATGCATAGACACAATCACAAAACACACACACAGACACACATATTCCCATTCACAGTCGTGCTAGTGAGGTGAAGAAAAAGAGAGCCTGGTCTATAATTAAAATTTCCTTTCTGCGTTGAGAGCAAATACTCATGATGCTCCAGCAATCTCAACGGACGATTATTGAGTCTGGAGAAGCCAGTACCTGAGAGGCTCTTCCCATTCACAGTCGTGCTAGTGAGGTGAAGAAAAAGAGAGCCTGGTCTATAATTAAAATTTCCTTTCTGCGTTGAGAGCAAATACTCATGATGCTCCAGCAATCTCAACGGACGATTATTGAGTCTGGAGAAGCCAGTACCTGAGCGGCTCCTGACCCAGAGGGGATGCTGGACACAGCCCGCTGCGATCCAGGGAAGCTCAAAGGGTCTCACTTTCGGATCACTGTTTTTAGGATCTGAGATGATTGACTTTCATCCGATATTTCTGCACTCTAGCCCACCTCCTATGTCATAATATTCTGGTATTTTACGCAGACCCAGAAATCATTGATTTCCCATGTTTGGTATTGGCTCCCTGTTGGCCTTGACTCAAGTATGATGTACCAAGTTATCAAGACCCAAGAAAAGCACATACCAGCCTATCAGGTGGTGGCTATCTCCCAAGGATAGGGAGAGCAGTACAAGGCTGGGGAAGCAGAGCCCAGCACACCAGGGAGGCGCCTTAGTGTCCTGTTTTGCTGTCCTTCACGATCCGTGCCTGACTGACCCTGGGCTGGTTTGTGGCCCAGGGAGCAGAAGCAGGGGGTGTGAGAGAGAGAAATCGTTTCAGGTTTCGAGTGGGCTTTGATTGGCAGATACCACCACAGAAGGTATCTCCATCAGATGAGAAGATGTGGTCTAGCACACTTCACCACCATGAAGAGTTCCTGAGGCAAATTTACTTAGCTTCACTACTTGGGACAGTAGGCTTAGGAGACCTTATCAAAACAAGAGCTTTAGAACCTTCCAGAGATCACAGAAAGCCTCAGTCAGCTTGGTTCTACAACGGGAAGGCCAGCACACTGCTACACCACAAAACACTTTATCAGAACCTGGCTTGCAATGACGTTTTTCAGCATAAAGTTGTGACAGTACTTAACAATAACTAGGTCAGCTGTTGGCTCCAGCCATGGCTCCAGCCTAAAAATACAGGAGAACATAGCTGCTTCATTTAACTTTGTGTGTTCGAGCACTCAACACTGAAAGAACATAAGGCTTAGAGAGATACTAAAATTTTTCTAGATGAAGAAACAGAAGGATCCAACCACGCAGCAATTTCCATCCAACCCTGACATGAAAGGTGGGGGGTAAGCTATCTGCAAGAACCAAAAATATGAAAATACTCAATCTGCATTTATGTAAGAGGTCACTGATGATAAAAGATTAATTTTAAATGCTTTTAAAAGAAAAAATTTAAACTATCCAATAAAAGATTTTGTAAAGAGACAATTACTCCATAATCGATTTTGGCAATTGGCCTCTTTTCTCACTTCAGATTTATTACAAGCAGTGATCCCATAGCAGACTCAAAAGCACAAACTCAGTCTTGAAGATCACCTGCACTCGTTTTATCTTATTTTTTTTTCCAGCGCAGATTTTGCCATTTAATTGACACTGCTTAACATGAATTAAAGATGCAGCTTCTCTCATACAAACATCGAACAGACCAGCACCTCCATTCCACCTAGCAACTGGCAATTCTTCACAAACTTACACTGTTTCAAACCAGTGGCCTCTGAGCCTAAATCTATACATCACCAATCCCCTTAGACATCCAACGAAACTGAAAGTTCTTTTTTTTTAATCTGATTGTTAAAGCACTGAGCTTTCACCACGGTAATACAGAGCACATTGTAATGCAGACTACAATAGAGTTGGAAGTGGTCTTTTCAGACCATGCCATTACAAGCACAGCTCAGTCATCAGACTTGAAGGGATCAATAATTTATTTTATCTGCTAAGTCTAAAGACTGACCTTCAAAGTAAGTCTGGCTGTTAAAAAAAATCTGGTTTATTGTCCTGGACTTCATAAAACTATGACTAACTCAAGGCAAAGACTAGTTTTTTCCTTTTGAAGACAGCATATCACTGGGGGAAAACACAGCCCCGTTTCCTTTCCAGAGTCAGCTCTGAGCAAGCATATTAATAGTAATACTCCTTATATTGTTGCCTTTCTTTAATTCACATAATCATACCATTAGACAGAAGCAACTGGCAGTTCCAGGCTCATATGACTTCAGCGTTAGTATTCGCAGAAACCCAAATCAAACCAAATTACCTGGTTCAAATAACAGCTGAACACAGTCAGTATGAGCAAATGAAAAAGGAATAAAGAAATAGAAATGGAAATAATGTAACAAACTTCTTGGTCACTTCTGAAAAGGATTCTTTTCTGGCCATGTGTATATCAGTTCATCAGCAGTTTAGCATCAAAAATTCTGCTAATACAAGCCAATTACACTTTAACGTTAAATGACAGAACCAACTGCCGCGTACTGGGAACGGAAAAAGATGCAAGAATTATAATCGGAAGTTAACCAACCCTGCGTATGGATGCAGCATGGCTGCAAAACAAACCATTTCAGTCTTTTACTGCATAGATTCTGTCATGGATAGGATGATCATGATAATATATTATTAAGGTAGTAAGGCAGCTTCACTGTTCCTCTCCTACTGCACTCGATCCCAAGCACTTCACCAGCAAGTTACTGACAATCCATAAGCAGGACAGAAAACACAATTACAGCTGAAAGTGTAATGAAGGAATTATATACGGAAAAAATACTGTGACAAGTACCTCCAACCTGCTACGCAATAGCTCTGACAGAAGGTATCGAGTGTTACCAGAGCAAGTGTGGGAAGGAATAACCTGACTGCTGTAAGCAAAAACAAGAAAGGGCAAGAATGAACTGAAAACTTTGTGAATGTCTAGGAGAGATGGAAAAGGCTCTATAGATCTTGAATTTCAATGTAACATACGATGCCTTCTTTATGTGCTGCAGAGACAAGCGACGACAGACAGAGAGACAAATTAGTTTTACTCTGTTCTACTTGACAACAGTCAGTCTTCCACATCGCTACCCAATCACCACTCTGGAGGTATCATAATTCAGGTGAAGTGCTGCCAATAAGCTCATATTTACACTTAAGAGGAGCTGACTATTACCCTTCTAGTTAAAAATCCCCTCAGCCTCACCTGCACAAAGGCTTAGGCCTAACGAGCGTATCTGTAAAGTCCTAAAACTAGAACAGTTCTCAGCCTGGCCTGTCCAATCAGCCTCTTAGCTTGGACTTGATCCCTCCAACGCAACAAAGTCAGTCCAATCATCAGGCTGGAAACGTACCTCTGGTAGATCTTCCTCCTACAGAATGAAGAATCTAGCAGATTGTCTATCTTGTGTACCAGGAAGAAATCTCCTTTCTGATGCCGCCTGTTCAAAGTTCATGCCTTGGAGTCCGAAGTCTGAGCGCATTTATCACGTCTCTCCCAGCAGTGACCTTTACAGGACTGTGCGCTTCCTTATTAAAATGGCACGGAACATAATTTGCTTCCTTAATTATGAAGCTCAAGAAGCACCAACGCACACTGCTGACACAGTCTCTCTCTCTCTGCCGCTGGTTACCACAAGCACGGCAGAAATGCTCAGGCATCCCAAACAGAAGGAAACGGATCCCTTTTGTGGTGTACGGTCTCAAAACTCAGCAAGTCACAGATTTCACATTCCTCTAAGGCAATGATCAGAGTACGCCTCAGACAGACCGTTCAAACACGGCACTGTTCCAGAGATTCCAGAGTGGCAATTTATCTGTCTAACGATTATAGGAGACTTGCTTGTAGTCCCATATACAGATCAGCAAGATTACAATACCATTAGCTAGCAGTAATCCTTTTGGCAGGAAAAATCATCAGTAAACATAAAAAACAGCACAAATACACAAAACAGAAAAAAAATCTCTCAGGCTTGAAATACTGTCCCATGTGGATAAGGAATTCCTGACTTTCTGTAGGCGTTCTCCTGTTGCTGCCTTCCAGCAGCTCCCCTCCTCCTTTTAATCTCTCAAAGCCTGTGCAGAGGGAAGTAGAAGCAAAACTAAATTTAACTATCTGTTCACCAGGTAACATATAGTGTACTGAAGACAAATATTCTTGTTCTTCAAATTTAGAATGAAACTGTATTTTCATCCTAAGTACTTAAAAATGTAAGCACCCCTTTGGTTTTACTGCACGTGAAGCACTGCTGAATAGAAGATTCAAATAATCCCTGGACGCACATTAACCTGCAGAGAGAGACGTGCATCAGTAAAGAGAGCAGAGGCTGGCACCAGAAGCCTCTGCTCTAACGAAGGTGTGACCATCAAGTGGAAAATGAAGCAAATGGGTTCCTTCCATTCTCATCTGCTACAAGGAATTCATACTGAGAAGCTCTAGATACGTTCTCTGGATAAAATAGGAGCTTCTCAGAGTTCATCTCTGAATGCCAGAAAAATGCTGAATAATTCTATATGGACTGCTCCCGAGAGCAGAAACCTGGGGTTTAGGAGTGAGAAGCCCCACAGAGTGTGTTTGTGCTTGGCACATACTGTGGCTGAGACCATGCTCAGTACAGGACATTCTTATATCATTCCTCTGTGTCTTTATAAAGATGGTTTTTCCATTTCTCCAAGCGTGTTCCAACACACACATCTGGCAGCGCGCTGCAGTGTGAACAGCATTTACTAGCTCTCCGTGCATATGTTATGCATCCAATGACATCATGCGCTCTTCTGCTTGCCAAAGCTCCGTCTCTACCATACAGACCACCAAAACCGAGCCTCAGAATCCCCCCGGGGGAAAAGGGCCAACTTCCAACCCAAAAGGTTTTCCCCTTGCAAAACCTTGTTTCATGCTTCATCTGTTGTGCTGCATTCTCTCTTACCCACACCCATTCTAATTCCCGTCTGCTTGAAAACAGTTTTCAAATCATTCCTAAATTGCTTATATTTTATCCTGCCTGTAAACATGTTCTCTCTGCACAAGGCCATAACTTCTCTGAACAGAACATGCCTTTTTCCTTTTATTCACAGGGGGGTTTTAACTCTTTAACAACCTGAAAACTGGGCTTTCTTCCCCCAAAATCCCGTTTCTCTTTGCCATGGGTAATAGTAGGTGATGCAGTACAAATGAGATCAATGGCTCATCTGGTTTGATACTCATCACTGTCTCAGCAGCAAGGAAGCTCTGTAGCACACTGAAGAAAATAGGTTTCATCTTGTAGGGCAAATCAGAAGAGGAATAATTCTATTCTCTGAAAAATGTTTGTGTTCAGTCATAACTAAATTTTTCAAAACCTTTTAAAGACAGGCAGACAGATGCCGAGCTCAAAGGTCCATGACCTGCATAACTCATCTGTGATGCGGAAAGCCCTGAACTCCAGGACCCTGCGGGGTTAGACCGAAGTCTGTCCATCTCAGTAGCTTACCTCTGACAGTGGTGACTTGAAGATGCCTATGAATCAAGGCAAGCATAAAGTAACCCTATGCAACATACTCGCCCAGCTCCTGGCAACCTCCTATTTTTGAGACTTCCCAAGGTACGTTTGGACAATGAGGTATCATGCTCTTTGACAGTCTTCTCATAAATTTCTCTAACAGAGGTGAAAACACAGAGTTTCTAGGTCTGATTCCACTCAGATTTAATTGTAAACTGTAAAGCAGTTCAAAAGGTGTGGAAAAATTGCCACAGACTGAGGTTTCAAAAAGAAAAACTGAGTTTTCCTCTCACGCAAAATAGTTTCACAGGCAATAGAGCCAATTCACTCATCAGTCGAGGGTCACTCAAAGGTTACCCACAAGAAATATGACAAAAGCTAGAAGCTAGATCTATCACAAATTAACAAGCATGTTGGCTTAAGGCAACAGCAGCCCATAAATCCATTTTCCCCAAGATACTACTTGCACTTCTAGTAATTCTTTTGAAATCTCCTTTGCTTGCCACCAAAGATTCCAGATCCCAGTCTAATGTTCCAGAACAGAAAAATGAGGGCATTAGCATGATTTCAAGTCACCCTGCTTCTGAAAGAAAAAGCAATTTTTTCCTATTTTCTGCCCTAACTAAAAGGCTTCCAAGCTTAAACAGCTGCATTTAGCAGCAGTGAATTGCACGGCTACTGACAGTAGCTACTCTTTAAAAGGCCAGCTACAGAGATGCAGTTAATTCCAACAAACCCTAGCTAAAACAGGCAAAAAACACATTTAAGAGCAATTAGCTGAGACCGGTTAAGTTAAGCATCTACACTACACATTTGCTTTCAGCAGCATGCGTTTGGACGTGACGGTGCTTAAAGTCCCCTCCCAACCCAAGCCGTTCCGTGATTCTAGGTTACAACAAGTATGGAACATAGACTTGAAGTTTGTGAGGATTGTTCCGTATTGGTGCGAACAATAGAAATTTCGTAATAGTCTTCCAACGGTTTTCAGTATTTAACATGCCTGCAACATGTGGCAGAGGCCTCCGTGCTGGCTGTTAAACTTGCTCTGCGTGCAGCATAGGCATCGTCGGAATGTAAATAGTTCTCACATGGTTATTTCTGATACAGGCCTGTCTGTACCACTCAGGATTACTGAAAAGCACTACTAAGCCCTACTTTTGTCTCCCAGCATCTGCCAAGAGCCTGCAAGCCACACCAGCTCCGTTTCGGCTCTTCCATTTGTAACACATGTAATGAGCAGATGGTCAATTTTTGTGAGGGGAAGAGAAAAAACAACTTTTGTTGGTGGAAGCGACTGGCAGTGCTTTAGTTTTTAAGTCAGTTGTTTTGGACATCTACTCAAATTCTTGACTGCAAATTTAGCTTTCTCTACATTACTAGGGAAATATTCATATCCTGTATTTGCTTTCAAGTATAATAAAAACCTGTTAGATGTTCAAATGGTTTTAGATACTTAGCAGTTGGGAAATATTCCAAGACTAACAAAATTTCCTTGTGCCTGGTTCCTGTGTATTACCAGCAATAAAGTCCTTGTACCTCTTGATCACGAAGTGATTTTTTATGTGGTTTTCCATTTTTATTACTGCCACCTCATTAAAAGACACTAGATAAAGTTCCCATACAACTGTAAGTACCTCATCTTCGGCGCAAGTTTCTCAAATACAGTCTCAGGCTGAACCCGAAGGCTACACAATATTTTAAGTGTGAATATTTGAACAATGCTCCTGTTCACTTCTGTAGTTTCTCGACCTGACAAGTATACTAGTTCCCAATCATAACTTTTTCTCAATTCAGCTGAAGAGCCTAGGGTTTCATTCAGACATTGAGAGACTAGGGTGTTTGATAAAGTAAGGAAAATAATTAAGTAACAAACTTTCTGTATGTTGTAGGATCTTGGGATCTGTAGCAGTATGTAGACATTCTCAGAGGCACCTAAAGTAAAATATAAACACCGCCTTCTTGATCTTTCCTATGATGAAATGCAAAAAAAAGTATGCTAAATTAACATAAAAGCCCCTTCAGAGGTCTCAGCATTTGGAAGACCAGCTAGGTCACCACACTTACCTTCCTGGTAAAAGTGTCTTCATTTCTCAGACTAATAGACCAAAGATTTGTAGACCTGCTACATTCACGGGATTTTATAAAGCATGAATTCACAGAAGCTGCAGTAAATTTTTAATTAGTGAAATACAGATGGTTATATTCATACGTATTTTCAATTTCCCTATTTGATTAAGCACCAAGACCAACACAATGCGCAACACATTTACAAATGCATAAAATTATTTGTATCTCCAGAAAAGATTTATCACTGTACTTAGCAGTACTGAGCACTCTAAATTACTAACAATAACAATTACTTTTCCGTTATTTTTGTGTCTAATTTAAAAGACAATTTTGTGTGGGGAGACAGGAGGAAAAAGAAAAAAAAAAAGTGTTAGTTTTTGGAGGAGAAACTGTGTGAGGGCATAAGAGATAATGGATGTTTCTGAGCCAGAACTGAGTTGCTGGTTTGGATCGTTAACTAGTAGCTCCAATGCTTACAACCCCTCTCGATACAGACTCCAGAATTAGTACCATTCTCCAGTGTAGCCCCAGTGTGAGACAAAGCAGAACAAATGTGGGAGGGCATGAAATCACACAGGCAACCGATTTCCTTTTGCTTCCCTGGAACATTAATCTAGGCTCTTTAAAAAGCTATGTTTACTATCCACACTCCTCTTATTCACATTCCTTTTCTGCTGCATTCCCTATTCTGTTACAGCTTTCCAAAGCCTTAATGACTGTACACTGCAATACCAAACATTTCCCTCTGCGGTTATGTGCACATACTTTCTGCTTTTAAAGCTAACAGGGTTCAGTGCTATCATTGTCCTTTCCCAAACAGTCACAAAATCCATTATTTCTAGGTACACTTTTATAGCGCAACCAAATCTACGAAGCTGACATTTTTTATTTAGTACCCATGGGCTATAATCATGAAAAATTTACTCCCTGAAATACATTTGCATGCATTTCATATCCAACATACTCATGATGAAAACTGATTTCCTTGAACACGCTGGTAACAATGGTAACTTAACGAAAGGTATCGACATAAAATAAATATGAGCATGTAGCACATCTGAATCCTCCAGAGCAAAACTACTAGTGCATGTTCCCAGCAAAGATTTAAATGCGTTGAGAGGCCTTGAAGCTTGACTCATATCTCTAAAGGCATGGAAGAGGATTCAGGGAAACCATCATTAAAATAAATTGCTATTAGTGACTACAGACCTCCAGCAACACTACTGCTCACTGCAGAACTGTCAGAGGCAGAGACAGGATGCCGAAGCAATGGAAAGCTAAAGATAATCAAGACGCTTACGTGTACTCCTGTGTGATAACAGAGGGAAGCTAAAGGTTACATTTACAACGGAATCAAGTATCAGATTGATTGTTTTCCAGTTCTTACTCATCTGGCAAAAGAAAAGCGAAGGAGGACCACTATTTTTCACTTTGGATCAATGAAGACTGAATTATGATCCAAGAAACAAATAACAAGAAAATAAGATAAGGGAATCTGTCCAGAATTCCTGTCCAGAAGTATTCCAAAAGTCCGAGCGGGTGCTGCAGGCAGGACCACCGACACCGCCCAACTCGCGGGGGAGCTGTCCAGCAAAGCACCATCTGAAAGCTACCGGGTCACACAAGTAATACCACATTTTGTTCACTTCTTCACACAATGCTTTAAAAATTATGAAACTAAATTCTACTAAGTGTTACGGTTCTATAGGACAATGGGCTCAGAATGATTAAGTTCTTGAGGAGAAGTTCATCACTGATAATAAAAATACAACAGCTCAGATGCAATCTCTAGGTCAGCAAGCCCCTCAATCTCTTTGAGAGCTTTCATGTAAAATGTCTGCTAGGAAAATGTTCACCCCACACATCCTGTTTTTTTAAACACCTCATAACCACCAGCATTTAAACTGCATTATGTGGACCATCCGTCTGATCGTGCACAGCAGTTCTTATAGAAGAAGAGTTGATATTCAGCATCTGTTAGTTGAAGGGAGCTGAACTTTTATTTCCCCTTTCCACTAGATCTTGCGCTGGGTTTTGTGTTTTGCTTCTGAAGGACAAAAGCCCGCAAGCAGATAGCCACAATGAGTAAAATACAGGCTACGTCACCCATGGCAAAAAATAAATCTCCTTTTTCACTCTGAAAAAGGATGGAAAATTATGCCCAAAGTACGTATTTAATGTGGTGTTTCAAGAAGGTTCCTTTCCTCTTCACAGGAGATGAGCTGCTGTTAACAAAGGGTTCATCAGACTCATTCTCTCTCTGTGACCATCCAGAATAACTAGGACTTGGTACACGTTCCTGAACAGGTCTACTAAACTCATAAATTTAACAACTGTCCAAATAAAAAATAGGTTTTCCACTGGAGGAAGTGAGCAGAGGTCTGTCTAACACGACTGCACTGTATGAGTTCTAACACAAGAAAAACTAGAAGAATTGCTGTCAGTTACAGGCCTGTAAAGCACATTGAACAGGACTCTGACCAATGCCCAATGCAAGACTAACAAAATCCATCACATACACAGTTGGGTGAGAAGACTCTCAAATACCGGAACATAAACAAAAAGGATGCCTTTGTTCTATTTTTTCATATACATCAATACTCATACGATCTATTATATCTATGAGCTGGCTCCTAAACAGCTTTAGAATGAAAAAAAAAGCATATAGGAATTTCCATACTACTGCCAACTTCTGGAAAAGTCATCAGAAAGTATAAAAATAACGGCACTGAAGAGCTTACAAATCTTGTATTTCATGTTTGGGTCTTACGATAGGCTGCTAATAACTTCTAGAGGAATTCAGTGATTTGACTTCCAGGACGCAAACTTGACATTCCAAAGGGAAGGGAAAAAGGAAGGAGTTTAAAATTAACTTAAATCCACAAAATAAAATTGAAACTGAAGTGTCTATTCAACTATATGACAGAAATTACAGTATTGTTCAACTTTTTCTTAAACTTTTTTAAACT
Source organism: Buceros rhinoceros silvestris (assembly GCF_000710305.1). NCBI lineage: Eukaryota > Metazoa > Chordata > Aves > Bucerotiformes > Bucerotidae > Buceros > Buceros rhinoceros. The sequence continues at coordinate 20,821 of NW_010401054.1, forward strand.
TCAAGGGTAAATTCTCTATTAGTGGATAATAGCCAAACTATTAGTAATTTATTTCTGTGTTCCATGCAACAGAAGGGGATTTATAATTTGCTTTATAATTTAAAAAGCTAATTTGCTAATTAAAAGCTAATTTGTCTTATAATTTGCTAATTTTATAATTTGGAGCAAAGGAGAAATCATGTACAGAGATGCCTGTGGCAAAAGGGGTATGTCATCTGCTCTGACTAGAAGTTCAGACGAGGGACTGAGACCTTAGCACTCTCACAGGGGAGCAGCGACTTTCAGAAAACAAGGCATTTGTAGAAACAATAATAATTGCTACAAATTTCTTCCCTGTTTTCATTAGTTAGAACTGTCATCATACTTTTGACTCCGAAAATGTCTATGCTTACTGCAGCAATTATCCCTGTGCTGCGTTTCCCACCTTCCCATTACTACGTACACCTCACATGCTTGTCGGCTACAGGGAAGGGAGGTGGTAGGAATGTTACCTGAATAAAGCCCTGGTGTGTGCTGAAAGGCCAGTAAGGCAAAACTATTTAGCCATGTGCATACCTCTTGTTGTTACGTAGCTTTCCGCAAGCCCTACCAGTAATTAATTGGGTTTTCTTGATCTTGGCACAGCGTAGAATACAGTGTTAAGTAGTATGTTTGATGTTTCCTACCGACTTGTTAGTCAAAGCTATTTTCTGCATTTTTAGTATTTTCTCTTGTCTACTTTTCTCCCAAACTCTCCATTTCATCTAATTTTCACGGAGACTGGTTGAGCTTGCAGTCTGTGATGAGGCTCCAGTGATGTCCAGACATGCCATGATGTGTCAGACTGTATATCCAAACAAGAAATGCAAGTTTCCAGGGGCATTCTTGTCTACTACCGAAGAATCCAGGTCCAGCATCCTAGAATCCCCTCCTGTTCTTTATTGCCATACAGCCATCTATTGGTAGCTCTCAAAAAACAGGGAGTCTCACTGCAGTCCTTGTAATCCACAATGTTCCCACCGCCTTCCCTTGTGCCGTTCAAACACTAATCCTTGGGCAGCCAGAACTACGTCACAAGCTCAGAGCTGGTATAAATCCAGGATGCTAAACACCTAAGAAAACAGGACTATTTGATGCAGAACAAAACCAAAAAAATCAGAGACAAGTTGTTTGCAATTAATTTGATTAATCAAAGTAGCGAGTAACATTAACATAACAAAAGGAAAGGTAAATGGGAATAAAGGGCTTACAGACACTATGTTAACAAAAAAACCAGAGCAATTGATAAAAATGCAAAGAAAACCAAATGTGTGTGTATATATGTATATAAACTAAGTTCTAAAGCAAACCGTTCCAGAAAGCATGTACAAGACATAGCATTCTCCTTCCATTGCTCTCCATCACTGATACACATTACAATCTTGGAGCCTGATTTATTACCGCCCTCATGCCAGCAATATCAGGTTTGATGTCAAAGAAAAAGAAAAGGCAGTGTGAACAGCATGGATTTTGAAAAAAAATTAATGAAATACCTCTTAGAAATATCTAAAAATTGTGAATATCTGTATACAACTTTAATTAGATCCTAGGCACCACTTCTGAAATACCTAAGCGCAGAGCGCCCTCTCATGTGTGCTTTGTTTGTTATGATTCTTCACAGCATCTCAACTTCAAACTGAGAGTCACCAGTATGATAATGTTAAGAAAGAAATTAATCTCCAAGAAGAGGAAACTCAATCCTTGTATCCTGAGAAAAAACAAGGAATAAATATCTCATTTTTAAGAATAAGCAAGCTGGAAAAAAAGACCATTGAAGAGCTGAAAGTCTTCTGGCAACAAACTCCTCAGGCTTTGAGGAGGTGAGAAAGAGAGGTAACAATACATCCTAAGGTTGTAGTCTCACACCAGTGAGCACAGAATCCAGTATTGTGTAAGCAGGGGAAGACAATCCAAATTTCTTAAAATGATATCCCGTGGCTAGGTGCTAGACTCTCAATGAGCAGGTAACAAGAAACTTATTCCTATGACTCTTGCAGATGAAGCTGCGTTTCTGAATTCAGAATTATTTCTGGCTTTGTGCGTTGGACATTCAGACATATGAGGACTATACCATTCCTACAAAGCAGTGTAACTAGTTCCAGTGGGAAGAAAACTGTGGGGTGAAAAAAAACCTATCACCTTCCAGAAGAAAAATTTACATTACATCATTTAGACTGAGCAGAAAAATTGCAGTTCAGTTCCATAAAGGAAAAATTAAAGATGTTTTCTTCTCTAGCTAAACGTTTTCCAGCAAATGCAGAAAGGAATAATGAAACCCTTCAGTAAATGTTTGGAAATTTTGCATTGATTTGTTGTATGCTGAGACTCAAGTACCTCTGTAAAGTTTTCAAGTTCTAAGGCAGTAAGCTGATTTCTTAGGAAGGAGCAGTTTTTACAATGTATTCCTCTCAGAAAGACAACCGCTACATAGGAAAAAAAATTTTTTTTTTAAGACAACATAGCTTTAGTATCACCTGTCCATCGCCCCCGTCCCGCTCCCATGTTGTACTGCTGCTGCTCTATAATTTTAGGACTTATGGGAAAGGAGCACCTATACAGCTTATCTGCACTACAGCTTTCCCCTGGCAATGCCATAACCGTCACTTCTGGTGCAGAGAAGCTAATGGAATACTTTCCAGTGAGCTTAAGTGTTAGGAAAAATGTTAACTCCTTAAAGCTGTCAAAATACTACAAGATGCTCATTATTTAATATCTAATTAGAAACACACCTGACACAGAAAAGGAAGATCCTGTGACTAGGACCTGGGTTAAACTTAATATTTCACAGACTCCTTACCTCACCTCAGAAAAATTGCTTAAAGTGCGTGCAGCTATCCCAGGTCCAGAACCAAAAGCAGTATCACCGTGTCAGTGTGATGTAATGCTCAAGGCCAGACATCCCCGCTCCAGTTACAGCGCTGCAGCGACACAGCTGTGCTGCTTCCCGATCCACACCAGCAAGGCCATGTTACAGGGGTGCAACAGCGCGGCTTGGCACTAACACACGGTATCACTAAACAACAGAACAAATTCTCTCCTCCTCTCTATTCCCAACCGGTAAAATGAGAACAACTCCACCCACTTTACAGACAGGAAGAATTTGTTATACAAAATGCAGGGAAAAAATTGCCTACACGTCCTGCTATAAAGGTTACACAAGCTTGCCATTACATTCAACAGTATTATCAGAAAGCTGCTGTAAGAAAGAGGGAGGGTGCAGAAAGTTGAGACAATTGCAGTCCCTTAATCACAATAAATAATACACTCTGTTAATTTGGAGTTCCACCCCAACATGGACCAAAAAGAAAGAAAGGAAAGTAAAAAAAGTAAAAGTGTCTTCATATAAGTAAATAGCCAAAGACACACAGCATTCTTCCACAACTGGATTAGTGATGCTCACTTTGGTACATGGTCTAGCTTAACTCTAACAGAAGAAAAAAAAGAAAGAAAAAAAGGAAAAAAAATTAAGAGGAGAAAAAGGAAGGGATGGAAAGAAGGCACTGAAAACAACAGCAACAAAAACCCCTTAACAAGTAAATCTAGATATAATGAGAACATAAGGTAAAAATGTATCCGGAGTGCTGTGACCAGTTCCGGGCTCCCCAATACAAGAGAGAGGGAGACAGACTGGACCAAGCCAAGGAAAAGGTCACAAAGATGATTTGGGGATTGGAGCACCGGTCAAACAGGCAGAGGCTGAGACACCTGTTTAGTCTGGAGAAGGGAAGGTGTCACTGGAGTGGGCTTTTACAAATGTGTATGAATGCTGGATGGGTGACAAAAAAAGAATACAACCAGTCTCTTCCAGTGGTATCCAGCGAATGGACCACAGGCAATGGACACAAATTGCAATACAAGAAATTCCATTTAAACATATGAAAAAGCTTTTTGGTGAAGGTGGAAGAGGTTGCCCTGAAAGGTCACCGAGTCTCTCCATCCTTGGAGATATTCCAAACCTGAAGAGACACTGTCCTGGACAACCTGCCCCAGCTGACCCTGCTTTCAGCCGTGGGGGCTGCACTACGTGACCTCCAGAAGTCCCATCCAGCTTCAACTATGCCGTAATTCTGCGAGATTAAAAGATGCAAACAAATGCATGAATCTCAGGATAACACAGCAAGTTCCAGCAAAGCCAAAAAAAAAATCTCTTTAACAGTTTTATGCCTGAAAAACTGGAATGAATCTTTCTGTAAATTAAAGACAGATTGTAAGCCGGAGGACAGGACTGGAAAGTTCCTTGCTCATCAAATTAAAAACAAGAGGCCTATTCATGAAAAAAGTTACGTGGTCAAATCACATTCTTTGCTGAAAAGTTTTAAATGCAACAGAGGGTGGGCACTCTGCTTGCAATTCATTGAGGAACTTTTAGGTCGTTGCAGATTGCTACAGCATGAGGGTACGTTTATAAAGACACACAAGCAGTCGGCAGAAGCACAGGAGGACAGCACGTGTCCCTTAACCCTTCTCCTTTTGAAAGGACTGCTCACGTGACTAACAGCTGGAGTCACTTACCCGAATACCAGCGCAAGCTATTGCACTGAATTCCCCTACAGTTACATGACAACACTGAAAACCCTCCTTCATTTCGAACAAAGGTCTCATGGCTCAAAACCCCCACTTGCTTCTGTGCTTTTGGATTTCTTCTCCATCTACATACACGAAGTCACATTTTCAAATGTGACTGATGAAGACTGGTTGTAGTTCACTCTCGTTCCCGATCCCCCATGCTGACACAGGTTATCTTCACCAACCTCACACACATGGCTCCAAGGCTGCCACTTTCCCCATTATAGGGAGGTTTTTGAACATCTCCTTTCCCAGTTGGTCCCAGGCAGAAAACACTCCTGCAGTTAGAAAACTCCACGGTAACACAGACACCACCATGGAAGCATTTACTAGTAACCTCTGTGCATGCCATGGTTTTGTTGTTGTTGACGTTTTCGATTTGAAGTTACTTTACAGAATGATTCATTTGGTACCAATATATTCTAGACTCCGTATATCTGGAGGCTTGCAAAGTGGTAACTTTGGCTTAGAGATGACAACAAAAAAAAAAGCAGAAAGTTGGGCATGACAAATTCTGGCCATTTCTATGTGACTCATCCTGTGGAAATCGAGCAGGGCCCAAGCAGAGGGTCAGGAAACCGCTATATTGATTTTGCTACAGCAGCAGTCCTGGTACTTAAATTTGCAGCAAATTCCTGAGCGATTATACTTAAGTGTACATCATTTGCAATCTGAAAGGCAGAGCAGAATTGCCGATGGCACAGCCAGGTGCAAGCACAGCCGTCCACGACCAGAGCCACAGGGCTGGGTGGCTGCAGTGGGCACTGCAGGGTGAAAGTAACATTCCTCTGCACCCATTTTACACGTCACCTTTCCGTTTGCTCAGGTACCTCTTTTCTTACTGCAGCGCTAAGAATGAGCTGGTCTGTATAATTTAGGTATCTTGCTTCAACGCCCCGAACAACCTGCGCCAGGTGACCCTGCTTTGATCAGAGGTGGTGGACTAGGCAATCTCCAGAGGCCCCTTCCAACCTCAGCAATTATGTGATTCTGTAACACTGGAAGTTTTTTTCCCTAAGACATTGTTATCCCCCATCCCCCAAAGAAACTCTAAAGTCAGAAAATGCTTCATAAAATCTCAGAGAATGTGAAGATTGGAACCAGTCTCCCAGAGGGGTTATTAGAAACAGCAGCTAGGGAAAGCAAGATTTGGGGGGTTTAATTGTAAATTCCTTTTTCTTTTTTTTTTTTTAATATGAATATGAAGACATAAACAACAAAATGTGGCTGTACCAAACAAAAACTGTAGTATTTAATATATCTGTTTTATATTATAAAGATTCAAGTAAAAATATCTGAGAAGTACAGCAGAACATACCACACAGGACTGCATCTTTCATTAAAGGGAGACCCTGGACTTGACAAACACGGTTTTATGTAGCTGGGTTTAGCACAGCAAAAACAACACACACAGGACACTGGCTAGGCACGTGCACTGCAAAGTACTTCGTAATCTTGGACTGACACAGTCAAGCCCAGCCAATAAAATAAAATAAATACACCCAAGCAACTGTTGGATCTGAAGAACTTTGAACAGGGTCAGATCCAGACATTTGGAGTGTAACTGAACTGAAGAGGGTTTCCAAAACTTTATATCCATTTGAAGGCCAGAACAGAGGGCTTTGATGATAATGGGTCTTTTTACCCTACAGAATACTGCCACTTCAAATATCAGGGGAAAAAAAATTGTCATACATGTTTTTCTTTTAATATTTTGGAAAAAAATATTTTAAGCGTTACCTTTGCACATGCCCCCCGTTTCCTCAGCATTTATAGAAGAATCAAAACTGCACTGTTCTGAACATCATGCTTGCTGGATCACTCAAGCCATGCTTCACCTATTTGCAGAGGCACATTCAGGCTGACAGTTCCTGAGAATGTCACTACTACAAAAGGTTATCGCAGGCCAAGGGCTGCATGCCACATTTAGTCAGGCTTCCCACCGACCTCTGTTTAGTCTGGATCACAATTTAAATTAACTCAAGACCCTAAGTGGAAATATAAGCTGTATTAAAATTAGTATAAAATGTATGAAGATACAACTGTATGAAAATTCAAAGTGATAGCCAATTGTATCTGAAAGCAACAACAACCACCTTCTCACTTTCTACACTGCCTCATTTCACCTATTTTTTTGTTTTGTTTTTGTTTGCCATTCTCTGAAGAAAAGATCAGCTTAATGCATTGGCCTAGTTAGAGAGTGAAAACACATTTATTTAAAACACATGTAAGATGGTGATATTCCCCATTACCATTGTAAATGCTGATGATAAAAAAAAGTAAGAAAACAAATTACATACCCAAGATAAAGGAGAGAAAGAAACAAAGAAATTTACATTTTGTAGCTTAAGTCTCAGAAAACTTGGATCCAAATTAACTTTTCAGCTTGCTAAGTAAAAGTAAACTGGGTTCTGTATTTAAAACTCAGGCCTTTCAAGAAAAATACCAGCTATACCTGTTAAGCTCCCTCTTCTGGCTAATTAATAAAATTGCTTAGATTTTTGTACGCATAAGTTTAAATTTTCCCAATTTTGTTCAATCAGCAAAAATAAAATAATTTTAAAAAAAATCTCAGAAGTAGCTTTGATATCGAAATATGCAACGTAAGCGTTCAGCTGCAGACAGTGCTCTCCTCATCTCACACTGCCAAGACCCCGCGTTAGCATAGCCGATAGGTGTCCTGTCAAAGTTAACGGGCTTGCACTTTAACCAGATGTTCTAACGAGCTTTCTAGATACTGATCTTTGTCTTTGCCCTTGCTGGTATTTTATAGAAACAGAATTAACACAAATTACTTTTAAACAAGAAAGTATCACTAGCAGTTCTGTGTTTCAGTTCCATTCATTCTAACCTCTAATATTGTAACTAAAATTGTCAGTTTAGTTACACTGTTAAATAATTGCAAATGTGGAGACAGAATTTATTCTAGCAGTAAACTCTGTTCTGTCACCTATAGGAATTTTAAGCCTGTTCACCTGGCTTTTTATCACTGAAGTGGTTCTCACCGGCACAGCTGTACAGTGATGTTACCCTC
>NW_010401054.1:28535-35786 GCF_000710305.1 Buceros rhinoceros silvestris
AAAAGTGTTATGGCATTTTCAGGAATAAAAAGTAAGCTTTCTATAGCATGCAGCATAAAAACCATTCAAAAAACACCCAAAACAAGACTCAATTCCAATTCTATCTTAAGACAGATACTTTCACTAACTGTGTCTCCCAGTATGCCCCTGCTCATCATAGATATAGGAAGAAAGAAAACATTATTTAAGAGTCTAAGAGAAAAAAGCTGATTTGTTTAATAAATTATTTGGAGAATCGGAGGAAATGACAAAAAATGGACACTCACTGAGAACAAGAAAGGGCCACAAAGGAGGAAACAAGACGGAGAGGGCTCAAGGCTTGGAAAGGAACATTTAACGGAGAACTCTGGGGTGAGACTTGCAGAGCCAGATTCAGCAGCTAGTCCTCATCACACCAACACAAATTCATGAGACAGAATGAAGATACAGTGGCAGCAACTGGCCTCAATGTGTACACACAGATGTCTTAAGCCAACAGTCACCCTCATTGTGGAGCAGCCGAATTAATGACAAACAGAGCTTGGCAAAATTTTTCCTTTTCTTCTGAAACCTAAGTCACTGCAGATTACTTCTGTGGAAACAACAATTCAAAGCAAGAGGGAAGTAGAAGAATGCGAAAATCACAATTCCAAACGGAATAGACACACAAGAATAAGAAAGCAATTCTTTCTGCTGTAGGTTTTCATTATCCCCATTGCTGCAGTAGTACGGTGGCTCCTCTTTACGTGATTATACAACCAGTGCAAAACCCGGTAGCCTTAAACCCTAAATACTTGGATTCCTATGATTTATTCCTCAGCTCTGCTAGGAGCTGGGCTCCAACGCCATGAACTGGGGGCTCCAAGACAGAAGGCAACTCGCTGGTGCTGCAGAGTGGGAACACTGGCACGGCAAGAGGCAATTCCTCATGCGCAGCTCCCCCAGGAGGGATGGACCAAGTCTCAGGTTCAGCTGGCGCTGGACCTGTGGGACTTCCATTGACCAATGGCCATGGAAGAGACTAAACAGATACAATCAGCCAGCTCTGGGCTGGAACAAAAGGAAGAAGTGGTGGAACTGTTACACAAGTCATCTGACAAAGTGACTCAGGACCAGCACGGACCATGAACCAAGGCTATACTATTTTACAGCACAGGTTTATAATACAAGCAGTTATTATAAATAATGTTTTTCACTTCAGGTCAAAGAGATGCCAGAAGGACATGCTTTAACATTTAGAATTCTTTTAGAAAATGTCCAAAACCCAGATTTTTTTTTTTTTGGTGGTGGTGGTGCCGGGGCGGGGGGAGAAGCATGTTTGCCTTGAATATCAACTGCATACGTACATAGACAAGATACAATGCTTCTGCTGCAAGACAGCAGCTCTGATTCATCTACATATTCTCTTATTGAGGTGCTATTAAAGAACATATAAATAGGAATGTTGAAAAGGAGCTCAATTTTGGCTTTGTTATGTCAATTAGAATTTTTTTTTTTACAAAAGCATAATGCTTACTGATGTACCACACAGAGCTGAAAAAAAACAAAATCTCTTTTCTTTTAATAGGTACTCATTGTAAAAAGTATATATTGTAGGAGCAAATCTAGAATAACAAAATAACAGTCATTAAAATTAAAAAACAGAAGAGAGAGTTCCAAATAGGATTCTGGTGGTGTGGGAGAAAAGAGAAGAGTGTGTGAGGCACTGAAAATGTGACCAACTAAAGATACCTCTTGAAAAGATAAAAGGAAAGTTACAAAGAGGGATTAAAGACGAACTTTACAAGGGATAGAAAGCTTATAAAAGCTACTTTGACTCTTCTATTTCTAAGAGATAGTAACTTTCTAAGTATATAAACAATTTTTATCATGGAACAAAATATCCTTTACCCAGTGATCCAATAAAGCAAGAACAGATGCTATGTCATCATAACAGTATCATTTAGGTCTTCCACTACTTTTTCTACCAATAAGGCTCACAATGTTTGGTAAAAGTGACTCTTCACCTTTTTGTAGAAAAAGATTGAACAAAGAAAGTTTGCTTAAGCTCAGGTGGACATTTAATAGCAGGATCAGAATCAAAACAGAGTTATTTCATGTTTTTAACTCACTAATACAGTCTCCCTGAAAAAAAGTCTCATTTTTTCATTACTAAAAATGTTTTTTGTTGTACTAGTGCACCTTAGTACTGCGTCAATATGTGGTCTATTATTTCTGTATTTAACAGATAACTGCCTTCATTTAACACAGCCAGTCTTTTAGCTACTAAATCTTCTATTACATCTTATTTCCTATTTGGATCCATTAATTTAGTCCAATGATGCATTTCAAGGGTATTGTTATACTTCTATCTGTGACTGGCATTTTTACTGTATTCTTTTGTGAAGTCTTTTCATAATTTTTCATCTAAGTGAGGTCTATAGTAACTCACTACCAGACTTCTTAAAACCGGATACAAACCTAAACAAAGCACCCGTGCTTTTACACTCTTCAACTCCCCGCATTCAGGCAACCAATCTGGAAATCTAAAGTTTAACGGCAGTAATGCAATTTTCTTTTTTTTTTAAACACAGTCTTTCACACAAATCTATGCAGAATCTTTTATGACATTCAGTAATACAAGACAGAAGTTAATTAAAAAAAAAAACCAAAAAACCCCAAACAAAAACTTAGAGGCTTATAAATCATCTCCCTGCCAAAGCAGGATTTTCTTTCTAATGCAAACAGTAAACTGCAGACAGACAGGCTTAGTAAAAATTACAGGGAGAACACATTAAAGCTCTTTAAGAAAGAATAAAGAGCAGTATAAAAGTGAGAAGCAAAAAAAAGTACAAGAGTGTGAAAATAAAACACAAAGTGCTGCAATTCAAGATGGCAACTCCAAAACACAGGATCAGCAAAACAGAAGGATCTCCCCTGGCCCATGGTCTTCCTTTTGTCATTACAAGTGGACAGAGCTTCAGAAAACATTTCCAGTAACATTTTTCTAAAGCAGTTTTCTGGTCTCACTAAAGAGAAAAATGTAAAAATGAGAGTTTGTGTAAAACTTCACTTTCTTGATGCCAGACATTCCAGAGTTAAGATAACAAATTTCAAAAGAGGGGCGAGGCAGTGGGAGAAGAAAAGCCAGGCTCTTTTCCTTCAGAAAGATGCATGATCGAATTAAAATACCTGCAGGATGCTCTCTCTCTCTTGTGGTGAGAGAACTGCCCGAGGAAGACGTGCCTGGCAGCCCAGTAGACAGGCTGTCACAGCCTGCACATGATTGAGGGCCAAGACACAAGAGACATCATGCACAGGCTGTGCTGATTAAAAGATGCCACCAGTCTTTTGCCTCTAAACGTTCTCGGATGTTGCAGTCCCTTCTGAGGTGGAAGGAGCAGACACGCACCTCAGTTAGCAAGACGCCGTCTCAGAAGCTGCAGAAACAGCAGAAGCGTTCCCTGCACTGAATCCTCACGCCACATATCTAGGAAAAACACCCTCTGTTCCCAGTGGAAAGAACACTGCTTTATACAGGTATTTCTTACAGAACAGCTTCCACTGTCCATACGGAAATACACCACGCAAGCATGAAAAAACAGTGCATCTGCTTAGTGCAGCCCGGCAAATGAAATGATGGGGAGTTTGGAAATGTAACTGCTAAGCAGCTGGCCAACAGACTAATACTCACCTTTTTAGTTAACAGACTGCTGAAGAGTTCACATATTAGACTACTAAATACCCAGGCAAGATACAGGCAATGACCAAGGAGAAAAGGGAGAGCCAGCAATGCTGATTTAAAGGTATACAATACAATCTCAACACATGGAGCCACTTAATGAGCGGTTTGGATTTGTACATGGTAAAGTAATTAACAAAGTCTTAAAGAAGTGTATGACAGGATTTTCTAGAAGCTAATAAACAACTGAAAACAGAGTACAAGACTTATAGTGATCTGCTTTGAAATAAAAGGAAACTAACTTCAATAGTTCAGAGTCCAGCTGATGGAGAGCATTATGCTTACCACCTGCCTGAGGAGAGGAACCTGGGGGACAAATCCGCTCAAAACCACGTCTCCAGCTAAAGTGGCTAGTAAGACTGTGTGCGGCATTGACAGGAGTGGCGTCTGGAGTAGAGGCTATTAAAACTGATCAGCATGTAAACGGCTGGCCCTGGACTAGCCAAGGGTCAGCCAGTTACTGAAGCCATCGACTGCAGCTAGTGGGAAGCAACCCCAGCAGGAACAGCCCACCAAAACACACCACTGACTCTTTACAAAATGTCTCCTTGCATAGTCTGATCTTACTAAGAATGCTAAGATACACATTTCTTTAAATGTTTGTCCAAAATATACTACACATAAACACTCTTTGAACACTATTTTGAAGAGCCTTACTGCTCCATTACCAATAATAATCTCCACGCTACCTCTCAATAAGTTTTTCAACAAAACGTTCCTGGACGCTACTGAACGCTGAGTATGTTTAACATTACAAGAGATGTCCAGTCTTCACAAGCAGGAAACCACGCTGGTTTAAAATAGTAAAACAGGATCATACTCCCCTTGGGGAAAAGTACGTTTACACAGAAAACACTTCAATACCCCACAGGAAATTCAAGTCAAATGATTTTTAAACACAAAAGATATTATTACCTGGAACTTTTAGCAAACCCAGACTTTAGTTCAGAAATACATGTGCTTGCTTACATTAGGTGTTACACAGGTGAATAATGACCCCAAAGGAGCTGCTCCTTCCCCAGAAGACAAATACACTTTCTCACCTTTGGCCATTTGGGATTCAGGAGTCGTGCTTTGATGGCATCATCCAAGGCCTTGTCATACTGCTGGATTTTCATGTAGGCTGCCGATCGATTACTGTAGAGAATGCAGTTCTGAGGATCAACTCCCAAAGCCTCGTTGTACAACACGATAGCGGTATGAAAATCACCATCATGGCAAGCCTGATTGCTCTGGCGAACTTTCTCAACAAATTCAGCTTTGCTCAACATGGGACTGTCAGGACTACTTCTTCCAAAGGATTTTGATCCAAAGAAAGATACCTGGGGAGGGAGGGGGAAATTATACGTTAGTGTTAGGAAATGCTACTAAAAAAAGGGGAAAAAAATCAAAATATTAGAAATTGTACAGCAAAAATTAAAGCCACCAGCATTACTGCAGAACAAATTATTAACTCAATCAGATTCTTTAAAAAGTATCTATTGTCTGTTTGAGAGGTACAGAAGTAACAGAAAAGAGCCTTATGAAACACATCAGTTCCTATGAAAGATGTCTTCTAGAAGACATCTGCCTTTTTCAAGCATAAGACTAGTTGTAGCCTATTTTAGTACGTTACACTCCACGTATTCACAAGTTTTTCCTCCTCAGCCATACTATTTATTTGATTCTGCAACACAAAGCATAGATGCCAGGTAAAGAAATTTATCTGAATAGGTGGCAGTCGTGAATGTGAAGATGATGCCGGTACATCTGAAGTTTGATACGTAGATTGCACAGAAGCACACGTGTGCACGGACAACAGAAGAATGTATAAATTCTCTTCAAACTCAAGAACTTGCAGTGGTATGTCTGCTCACAAACTTCTCTATCCAGCTACCTACAGGCTAGAAACTGTTCATAAATGGGAAGGGAAGGATGTTTCTTTGGAACTGGGTATACTCACAGAAATCACTGGGGCACACAGTTTATTTTAGCAACACAACAGTCATCATCGGCAGAGCCACCTTCCCAGATTGTCAACTTCAGCCAACATGAAATAACAAAGAAAAACAGGTTTTAAGCCTTCTAATTACAAAGTTTATTATTTAAAGTGAGCTGTAGAAAGTCCTAGTTCCATTCTTTTGGTACACCCTTTCTCCTCATTTAACTTTCTACATTCTTTATTTTCCTCAGCCAGTCGTTTCCAGTCAGTAACTGGTTTTGTCCTGTATTCCCTATTCTCTTACTAGGACCTCAAAAACTCAGCAAGAATATCTTTGCCAACTCTGATTACAAGACAGTCGTGAATTTTTCAGTAATTGTACTTGGCAAAACGCAACACACACATACGGTAACATCTGAAGTACTTGGAAACATTGGTTAAAGGATTAGACTACTGTAATTGAGATTGGTGTCATCCATTCTTAGTCCTGCAGACCAGAAAAGGTTAACACCACCACATACTGTTAACACAACACAAGAACTGCAGGGCTTAAATACATTACCAGAGTAAGCTCAGGCTTATTTTCAGGTGGAAAGGGAAGCAAGCTGCAGACAGACATCCTGTCTCAAGCATCAAAATGGTCTGCGGACTCTTTTTTTTCCATAAGACAAACTACACCAATAGATCATCATCTAAATCATCAGATTAGAAACTACGGATCTCCTCTTTTCCTTATGATCATACCCAATTTTCTTCTGACAGGCGTTTGTCCAAACTGTTTCTAAGCTTCTGTACTGAAAGAGACTCCCATGTTCTATTCGGGCCATCTCACTAGATTACACTGCCTCATGATTTTAATCATTGAAATATTTTTCCTAATACACTGCTCAAACCTCCTTCGTATCAGCAAATGTACTGCTTCTTGTCCAGTCTACAGCAGGCGAAACCAAAAACTTTGCTCCTTTCATCTTTGCAGTTGCCCTGTACACTGTATTCCTTCTAATATAAGCTAATACATAGCTTGATTTGATGATGATGATGATGATGATGATGAACAGCACTATAAAAAATTCTACATCCTTGAAAACTCATTCCATATGCAGGACATCTTGAAATGCACTGGCATACTTCTTTGCTACTTCAATCAAGTCCACAAACAGCAACTTCATACATTCTCAAGTATTGGCAGGAAAATTGCTGCTTTGAGCAACAGCCCAAACGTTAGAGCTGAACACGTTGCTCTACACCAAGCAGTGCGATAACTCACACATTCGAGTGGTTTTAGCCATAAACTTCATCATGTCATCAGTTTGCCATGACCCGAGGAGCTGCAAGAACAGAATGTGAAGATTTAGCAGCTATTACACTGGAAGATGTTCAAACACAAAGATCAGGAAGCCCTGAGAAAGCTAATTAGTCACCAGAAGGCCACAGAGGGCTGGAGGTGCTGTAGGGACATGGGGTTGGTGAGTACCCAAGTGCCAGGGACAGCACAGCTGGCTACCCAGAGGTACCATGATTCACATGTAGAGTTGACTTGCTGTAGGAAAACAAAAGAAGCCAAAGGAAATACTATTCTTCTCACAATCCCTTTCATGTTCACCTGCTTTTTCCCTCTTGTAGGTTCAGC
>NW_010401054.1:35881-39664 GCF_000710305.1 Buceros rhinoceros silvestris
CTTCTTTAATTCCAATAACTTACATTTCTGCCTCCTCCTGAAACCCACTGAAGTTAACAAACGCACCACCATTGTGCAAGACTCTTCTCCGTGGGCAAGCCTAAAAACTTCTGCGTAATTTTTCCAACTGTTGAAGTCAGAGAAATCAATGAATTTTCCCATTGTTCTTATTTCCGCACTAGCCTTTGTTTTATGAAGAGCATTCATTTACAAGTACATTGGTCATGAAAAAATGTTTTCATAGCCATCGTAGAAATTTTTGTCCACCCTGAAGGTGAAAGAGCTCCTCTGAGAGTATCTGAACTCCCTAAGAACTGGTGGCATTAAGACAGATACACGATATCATCTTGGCAGAGAACAACATGTTTCAAATTATTAAAAGCTATAAAGCTACCTTAATTTAAATAACAAACTGCAACCATAACCTCCCTCAACAAAACCAGCTGCACTGACCTCTAAGACACTGAGTTCATTGTGATGGGTTAAATACAGCCAACGACCATCAACATTACGAGTGGGAGAAGCAAGGCACAGACTAGAATAAACTAATGTGATCAGTTAGTCACAAACATAACCAGACTAGAAAACATGAATCTCTCAGCAGAGAGCCTGAATATTTTCTTTGGGTTCCTCCTTTATTACAGCGTCCAGTGTAGACTGCAAAGGAAAGTTTTCCTTCCAAAACTGACTGTTTTGAACTGCTGAGCTCAACCCATCAGTTAACAGCACACAACAGATTCGGTCAAGGTGATTTCCAGTTTAAACATTGCTCAAGTTGTTCTACAACACCACAGCTCTTTTGCTAAATAATGCCAAGTTCACGGGTACAACATATCAAATAACCTACTCTAGTTTCTCAGACGTATTTTGGCCTCTGTCTGTCTCTCATTGCATTCCCTGGTGATTGGCTTGTACCAGGGACAACGAAAAATACCAAATGTTGTGTAGTTTCCATTCTTTTATCATATTTTGAGCAAATGACTGCAGCTTCCAGATACAAGAGTACCAGAACTAGTTGTGAACTTGTTATTTAGAAGATAAATACTTCAAGAAATAGATTGCTTAAGAGCTACGGCTGTAACTCTCTCCAGCTAGAGACTCAGCGTGGCAGTAAGAACATAACCAGGGTGACGCTGGGGAGCCCTCCTCTGGCTCAGCCCCACCGGCAGCGGGCAGCATCCTTCCCACCACCTCCACCTGACCACAGGGACTGACGCTGCTACAGCCACAGAAGCTGCTTCCCTTGGAGCAGCCTTCACAAGCTCACCAAGGGTTACTGAGCACCAGGTAGTACCGAGCACCACAGCGAGGGCACGTCTCATCAGGCACCATCTCAGGGAGCACTAGCAAGCCTAAAGAATGCACAAGTAAAGCAATAGCTGTCTTTTCTGTCTACTATGGACAAACAAATGAAAACATAAAACTCTTAATGACCTTTCTGGAATCAAACTGTTGAGTCTGTAACGAGGGGGGTCCATGAGGAGGTATCCCCTCAGTTCAGGTAAAGTGGTTTCTGCCTCTAATATACTGTGAAGTTAAATAATCTCATGAAAAGAAGGAAACTATGATGGAAATGTATGGAATATGATATTATGTAATTCCTGCTATCATGAGAACTACGTAAGGCAGTAAAACATCATTAGGTAAAAGAAAGAGGCACAGAGCAAAACCGAGTCACTGTGGCACCCAAACCACAATTAAAAAAAACAGATTATGACACAAAAAGTACTCATTAAAAAGCCATCCCCACTTTCCAGTCACACTGCTCTTTGCACAGAAGGTGGTGATGGCGATGCACATATTCAGGCTGCCCAACCCTTTATTCTCGAAGGTACTCGTACGTACTGAACCAATGCCAAAGAAAAGCAGAAGTGCCTTAGTGCAGGGGAACAAAAAAGGTTCTAATGAAGCGCAGCAGAGCACCTGGCAGAGACAATTTAAAGTAGGAGCTCATATATTTCTAATACAGAAGATGGCACAAGCTGCTCAGCATCACTTCTCCAAAACAGCACAGGGTACCTCAAACTAGCTCCTACTACAGAGATCACATTAGACAGAAGCTCCCACAATATCTGCTTCAGATTAGACTCAGCAGCTAATTCTATTTATTGGTGAAAAAGCCTCCTCCTTCTCTTGCAGGATTCAACCCCAGTGACCACTCAAGGCAAGTGTTAGAAACCCACACAAACTTCTTCTGTTCAAGAACAAATCAACTCCCAAGCTCCTGAAGCAAACAGTAAACTGAACACACAGAGAAACCCACATTTCAGGAATGTTTATGTTCCAAGATCAAGCTTGCCAAAAGTAGACCTCTACAGTGACAGAACATTTAGCAAAAAAAATTAAGTACCGTAGGCACTGAAAGATCTGACTGTCTGAACAGCACATCACTATCTCGATTCGATAGGGACTAGATTCCCACTGAGCTCCAAAAGGAGGAGTGAGAAGAGATAACAGCGATAATCCAAGTTCCACCCCAAGGCAAGAGGACAAGGGACAACTGTGGTATGACAGCGTGAAGAGAATGCTTGATCAAAGAACAATGAACACCTCAGAGCTTGTTTGTACGTAATCCATCTCATTTAATGCTACACAGTTCAGATCAATATACCTTACATAGATGATGTCTTGCATGGAAAGTCCATAAGTATGATCTGTAGCATCTTCATATTTTAAATTATCTAAATAGCTCAAGATACTCAATGAAGCATCAGAAAGAGCAAAAACTAAAAAGAAAAACTAAAAAGAAAGAGGCAAGTAGGAAAACTGGCATTCCAAATGGATTCTGAAACAAAGCAACTGTTATTTATTCTAACTACAGGTTTCCAAAACTCAGCTTAAATCTGTAACTGAGCTTCCCTTTCTATGAAAACATCAACGCAACATCTTGTATTTTAACCTGTAAAATGGCTTTATGGGATTTTTTACTCCATATTCTGGGGTATTATTGCTCTTCTGTAATAGAAACTGTCTTCGACAAGAGTCCAAGAACTCCTCCACGCTCCCGGCAGCTAGCGCTCCAGCTGCTCTCCAGCTACTCTGAACTGCAGTTCCGAACAGACATGAAACCTGGCCAAGCCACATGCAACCTTCACCCAATCAGAACCGAATTTTAACAGAAATAGCGTGGAAAGAAATGAAAGGCCACTGAAACTGAAAGTTTAAGCCTCCATAGGATGTGTACGACAGACACCCCGGCTGCTAGCTTTCCCTAAGCAGCCTTATTTCTTCACAAATTGTTATGAAGTATTACTGGGATACATCTTTACAGGCGTAAGAAAACACTTCCTTAAATCTCAGCAACATACTGGTATGGTCCCCCACAGAGCAGGACATCAGCAAACTGGCCGGGAACTCCGATTACTCTCCTCTTAAGCCTGCAGGTAAGAGAAACACTCCTCGATGGCCACTTCAGAACGGTCCCTGGAAAGGCACACTCGTGGTGGGCCGCCTGTGCAACGTCGATGCCTCGATGGAAACAAAAGCGCTGCCACCTCCCAACAGACATTCTGCTGAAGTCACATCCCATTTGGCAGAAGCAACGCAAAGGAAATCCTGCAAGCTTCTGTTGCTTCTGGCATTTTCAATGTCCTGCAGTTTTTAAAGTCCAGCATTTATTCTGCATTAATTATCAGGGTACCTAACCTGACCTCTCTTTTAGTCTGAAGGACTCCTGCGAGTGTCAGTAAATATTCTTCTGATAGATAGGTGTTTAATTTCCTCTGGTAAATCTACATTATAGGGAAAAAAAACCCACCAAGTCAGATTTTCACAAAGTAATAG
>NW_010401055.1:0-2675 GCF_000710305.1 Buceros rhinoceros silvestris
AAGTATGCGAAGAGTTCTGCAGTCGCTAGTGGATGGAAAATACCGAAATAAACCTCTCTCGTTTTCTTCGTGTGCAAATTTGTATATTTAGGTGCCAGAAGGCTTTCTAGTGACAAGGCGAGTGTGAGGTGGCTTGTTTTACTAGGGTGGGGAAAAAATAGAGAAAATAAATTTCTTTCTGCTGTGTATCTGAACGAAGCAGTGAAATCTGATTCCAGAAGCGACTGATTTGTGTATCCTTAGCGTCAGGTTTTGTGAGCCCATTTTATCTGCTGAACAGAGATTGCTCCGGGGAGAAGCGATAGGCAGATTTGCGTTTTTGGAAAGAGTTCCGCGTTTTTGGAAATAGTTCCACGTTTTGGTTTTGGGTTTTTTTTTCCCCCCTCCCCCTGATTCAGAGATAAGAATCAAGTAGCTGCGCCTCGGTGCACTGAAATTTCCACCACTTCAATCCCTCTCGAAAGGGGAAAAAAAAAAATTCTTCCACTCGACGAGAAACCAGACATTAAATGTTTAAGACCATTCCTCAGAAAGTTGTGTGGGGTTGGTTGTTTTGTTGGGTTTTTTTAATGCCCAGACTTTCTCGTGTAAAACTTTCCATCATGAAGTAGCTCCTTGGGGGCTTCAAAATTTAACTGTTCTGTTGCTGGAGGGAATTAAATGTAACCAAACTTCACCGTGTGTCAAAGCTCCTAATCTCCTTCCTCGAAACTCAATTAAGAAAAGCTGATTCGGAGACATTTTGAGCCAGGGAAAAAAGAAGTTGCTGGCAGCAGGATGATTTCTCTAAATCCTGATCTAATAATTATAATTTAAAAAGCGTAGTGGTTGGAAAAAAAAGATGATTTAGCTGTGTTTAAGCTGGGTAGTCAAATATTTCAGTTTTGTTTGATTCTTCTTAAGGATGGATGAGTTTCAAAGCTGCTTCATGGTGAATTGGTGTATTCCTCATATCGCGAACCGAGTGTGGACTTGCCTAAATCCTCATTACTATATTTTTCAGAAGCGTGTCCGTGACTTAACTGATGTTTGCAACCCATCGGCCACTCGGATTTAGAAACGTTTTTCACTTTCCTTAGAATTGTGGTAAAGAGCGGATATTTTTAAGACGACAATATAAGGTTCTTTTAAAATAGATTTTAAAATGTTAGTTCATTTTATTAGGAAATATGCTTACTTTAAAAATGTTGGGAAAACTGTCTTCTGTAGCATCAGCCCGGGTGTATTTTCCAGAGATGTTTAATGCTCCAGAATAAAAATCGATTTTAGAACAACAGCACCTATATGTCATTTTGTTATACTGCTTCATCTAAAATTTCAGAAATATTTTCGTTGCGTTTTCCTGCGTCTTTAGTGGCTCGTTAAGTGTATTATAAGAATCAATTTTTACTTAGATTAAAAAAAAAAAGTCCAGAAACAAAAGGAAATAATTCCTCGGTGTAGCAAGTGCTGACTTGCTCCCATGCAAACTTGCTACGTTTCTAAATTTTTTTTTTTTTTTTAATCGGAGACCGTTACTTTCTGGTTACATTTACCGTTGTTTGTTAATTTGCTTGTTTTTGAGGGTTTAATCTTCACATTTCCGCATCAGCCTTAGGGGAGCAGAAGCAAAGGCGCGAAGTGGACTGGCTTGACTTGACTTTCTTTGGTTTAGTCCCCTACAGCCCAAGGAAAACTTTGCTACAGAAAAATTAGAAACCCAAAACAAACAGTGGGAAACCCCACCCCGCTTTCCCTGCTTGGCATCACCTCGGATTTGACACGCGGTTCCTCTTTGCAAGGGCTCGGTGAGAGGTTCCAATCATCCCGACTCTAAATTCGTTTGACGTTTTATTGCTCATGAAGAAATACAAGCGCATGGAAAGTGTTTCTATCTCTATATTCAAAAAACAAACAAACCCTAAGACCTGCTCAGCCCTGCAGGAAGCAGGTAGGGAGAAATATAACCAAGAATCTCTTTCCACTAATTTTTAACATAATGGGTGCTCTAAGGGGCAATATTTCACTTCTTTAAAAAAAATCCTTTCTTTGGGGCAGCTCTGAAAAGAAAACAAAAGAAGAAGAAAGATATTTGAAGCTTACTGAGGGAAGAGAGAGAAAGGGAAGTAACTCGTCATAAAAAAAAAAAAGGAAAATTCAGTGCAGTGTGCTGCAATAAAAGAATATGACCGCTATAAAACTTTATAGGGTATAAATTTCTGAAGGTTAAGGAACTAAACGGCTGTAAAGCAAACAGTGCAAGAAAACTTTCAGGAACTCCTAAATTACTACAACGACTTGGGAATGTGGGGAAACCCAACGTGTAAATGCTCTTGTTTCTGCTACAATCACATACAAAGTTCTCCTCTTTTTCCGTCTTTTTATTTTTTCTTTTTTTTTTTTTTCCTAAGGGAGGGGGTAGTAAAAAAATGGGGAGGTGGGGGGGGGAAGAGAGGGAGAGAAAAGGTGGGGAGGGACTTTTGCTAATTTATTCTTCTCTTGCAGATGCCGTGAAAATCCAGCGCTCTGGATGATTCTCTTTGTTCTTTTTTTCTTCTTCTTCTTTTTCTTTTCTTTCTTTCTTTTTTTTTTTTCCTTTAAAGTAATTCCAGGCTGCCAGAATGCTGAGCCATGCACACAACAACAACAACACACACACACAGAGGCACCCCCACACTCACGCCCTCCAAGTTCTG
>NW_010401055.1:2880-3156 GCF_000710305.1 Buceros rhinoceros silvestris
TCCCCCTCCAGAGCAGAATGACCAATTGTTTAGTCTCGGAATTTGAAACAATAGCGGTTTTCAAAAGCAAACCCATTTTGCCTCTTTTATTGCCGGGTAGAGTGACTGGATGGTGGAGTTTCCCGCGCGTAAAACTTCAGCGCTGCGGGGCGAGGAAGAACAACTCGGTTTTCCCTTTTCCCTTCTTTTTCTCCCTCCCTACCCTCGCTTTTCCCTGGTTTTATTTCCACAGGTCCGAGCGGGACCCCCTCCATTTTCTAGCCCCTCTTCCCACTT
>NW_010401056.1:0-205 GCF_000710305.1 Buceros rhinoceros silvestris
CCAGCGCTCCCCCGGGCTGCCCGCGGCACGGGCTGGCCCTGCTGCTCCTCGTCATCCCCGGGGCAGCGCTGCCAGGAGTGAGCCCCGAGAGGCACCACCAGCCCCAGCCCCAGCCCCGGCTCCCGCACGCTCCCCCGCTGAGGAGCTCCGTCCAGCTGGGCTCTGCTCAGCCAGGGCTCGGAGCAACCTGAACCAGCTGCCGCTC
>NW_010401056.1:419-1572 GCF_000710305.1 Buceros rhinoceros silvestris
TGAGGGATTCCAGCATTTCACCGCACGCCCCAGCCCAGGGCTCTTGTGCAGGTCTGACATGGGGCTAAAGGGAGCTCAGCGCCTGCTGAGTTCTCAAAGCCTTCATCTTCCTTCCAAAGCCCGAGACACTTCTGCAACAAGGAAAACAAACTGGCTGACAGGACCACAGTAGAAAACCAACGCCGTATAAGATGGCAAAGAGCAGCATTTCCAAATCAGATGTATCTGGAGATTAATTGCTGCTTCATAGTGAGCATCACCAGCATTTCATTAAGAACCCATCCACAACACCTCCAGCCCAAAGTCTTGGGCAAATGCCTGGGACTGCAGAGTGCAAAATAATTATCTAGGGAGAACATGTTGTCTATCCGTCTTCCCCACACATCCTCTCCAACAAAAAGGCTCCTGCCTAACGAACGAGACTCGAGAAGATCCAGCGTCATTAAGGCACTTCACCCAGGAGCATGTCCACGGAGCTCCTGGGCAAGAGCCAGCCTTCGGGCAAGGCTCCCCTGTGCCACAGCAAAGGTACGTGGCATGCCTGATGCTCAGTGTACGGCCTCTTCCGAGGACTGGGCAAAACCAGACAAATGCCTGCGATGAGAAGCCGTTCACTGAGCCTTGGCTCACTCACCTCTGTTTCACCAGGCGGATGTTGTGCTTTGTTATTCCGCTCTAGTTCCTCATATAGATTAAGGCTCATCAAGACCTTACAGAAGCTGTGCAAAGTTTAGCAAGGTGTTTTTTTTCCTAGACAGATTCAATCGAAAGCAAAGCAGAGTTCACAGCACAGGAAAAGCCTGCGACAGGGGGGCTCAAACATGACGGACAGTTTGCAACGTATGCTCAAGTTTTCATGCTCGTGCCTTGACTCCAAAGCCTTTTCCTCCTTGGCTTCTCTTACCCCAACCCAGCTCCTGTAGCTCCATTTCAGCACCAGGCTCATCTCCATCCGCTGTCGCCAGACCCTTTGCTGGACATACCCGAGCCCACCAACCAGCACATGCAGCAACACAGTTTATCACTGGGAATTCCCCACTGGACCAAGGCGGTCTGCAGGGGCTCACTTCGGCCAGCCAGAAGCGCAGCACCCCCAGGGCCCAGCTCTCAGCCAGGCTCTGCAGCCCATCTCTAGAGGCAGAGACTGGCTAAG
>NW_010401056.1:1600-6580 GCF_000710305.1 Buceros rhinoceros silvestris
GCCTCACTTCGGCCAGCCAGAAACGCAGCACCCCCAGGGCTCAGCTCTCAGCCAGACTCTGCAGCCCATCTCTAGAGGCAGAGCCTGGCTAAGCTGAGCAAAAGCTGCTCCCAGCCCAGAGGAAAGTCCTAGCAAAGGGAGCTTGTCTTAAGCACCCAGAGAAAACCCTGGCAGGCAGCAGGGAACAGCTGATGCAGCCCTGTGCAAGGGGAGCCGCAGAGCCCCCGGTGATGCAGCAGAAGGGGAACGAAGCTCTCTGCAAGCAGCAGCTTTATTTGATTCTCTTGGCTTTTGCACACAAAGCCCTTGGGGAGCTGCGTCGCTTTGCAAAACACACACGTTCTGCCAAAGCCACTTAATTCCTGATGGCAGGGAAGGTGAACGCTGCAGATTATTACTCTTTCTAGCTAATGGGGACTTGGAGGGAGAGGAAGACACTGCATTCCCAGAGAACACAGTGGGGGGACATCACTGCAGGTGAACGCCAGCAGCCAGACTGCTGGCAGCTGAGCAGAGGGAGGCCAGGGCAGCCTGTCCTATAGCTTCTTCACCGTAACTGTGGCTCTTGGTGGCTGCAGACACCAGGCAGCCCTGCCAAGCTGCCCTTTCTGAACAGCAGTGGGCCTGCAAGCAAAATCAACACGGGTGTGTGCATACTCTGCAAGCCTCCACACACAGTTCAGGACACTCTGCGGGATGTAGAAGGCTGCGGCCGCTGCTTTCTGACCCAGTCCTAGGCTTCACCGTGCTCTGAGATGGAAAAAATCATCCCTCTTGCAGCTTGCTGCCCAGGTCTGCAGGTGCAGCCAAGACAGAGGAGTGGAGAAAAGACCAAGCCTCTTCCAGGCTTCTTCCTCAGGACAGGGCTTATCAGTTCCGAAAGGCTTGCAAGGCAGCCACAGAATGAAGTACCAGCCACCTCCCCCCGGCCAGGGGAGACCCACACTTCCAAAGAGAGCCCAGAAGCTGAAATTCTCACCACCAGACTCGGGACCACAGGCTCAGCGGTACACAGTTCGCATCACTACCCCTCTGCCATCCCTGGGGTTGTACATACCCATCCCTGTTCCCCACAGGGACCAACGCGCCCCTCTTCCCTTGCCAACACCCCCTCTGCCCCATGTGCTCACCTCCGTTTTCCTTCACAATATCCAACTGTCACCATGACGTTCAGCTGGGAGCCATCATTCCCGATTCCCGGTGGGCTCTCAGTTGGCTGCCTGCCTTTCTGACTCAAAGGAGGACACATGTCAAGCAGCACAGCCTGCAGCTAGTCCCAAAGCAGCAGAGGGATGGCCCTTGCACAGAAGCAAGCCAGCCACCTCAGCCCTTCAGCCAAGCCACCCTTCTCCATCCCAGCAGGGTCTGACCAAAGCAGGCTGGCTCTCTTTAGGACAGATAACTGTTCATGCAGGAACTGCTCTACAGGGCTCCCAAGCCTTCCCCCATCCCCTGGGGAACGCTGTTTACACAGCTCTCCTCCTGCAGCAACAAAGGAGCAGGCAGCCAGGGGTAACAGGCAGGCATGGAGCATTATTAACCTCTCTCCTGTAGCAGTGCTACAAGCACACGGAGCGCCGTGAGCCAGTGTCCCCCAAAAGCCCTGCTGCAGACTCAGAGACGAGAATCGACAGCACAGGCGTTGTCTGGCTTCTGCACACCAAAACCAGAGCCCCTGGCAGGGTTTGAAACAGGAACATCAGAAACATCTTCCCTGACATCACTGCTGCACTCACCAGATCAAACCCAAGAACAACTGGACAGAACACTGGGGGTCTTGCAGAGCACACAGAGCTGCAGCGGCACCGACGGGGGCGAAGGCTCCAGGGACAGGAGGGAGGTGCTGGCGCAGCCAGCTCACACGGTCAGATGGGAGCATTCACCACCCCATCACAGCCATGGAGGGAAAACTCCAGCGCTGAGTTGAGGAAGGACTGACTGCAACACCAATCATTTTAGAGGCTGTCAAAGCATTTCCTGCCAAATAACTGCAGCGAGATCACTCGCCCAGCTGCAACTTCATGAAGTCCCAATCAGGCAGCAGCCAACAACCCTCCTCACTCCAAGCAGGTCTGTATTTATTTTCTGAGAAAGAAAATAAAGTTGGGTCTTTTTACCCACGTTTCCCCCTCCTTCCTGAGGGCGATACAACCCCACGTTGCCGGGGAGAGCACGGAGGTTCTCGGCAGCGCAGCCCTGGGTTTGCTTTCTCCCTTTTTACTCTGACATTCAGACTCGATTCTGCTGCCTCGCTTTTTGCTTACATTACTGCTCACTTCCAAACCTTGAACTGCCTCTGTACTCTTCTAAACCAGAACAATATTTCAAATGCCTTCATTTTGGAGACGCTGACATTAGCTACGCGGCCGTGAAATCCAAAATGAGGCAATTGCTTCTTCCACTAAAGCCCTTGGCCCCAACACCCAGTGCCACACCTCCCGGCTCTTCTTTTTTCTTAATAGTATGAAACCATTTAATCCAGCCAGCTTTGTGTAACCGCAGAGGAAAATTTACACGCCTCAGGAAGTTAATCACAGCTAAGGGGAATCTCTGCCATGGAGGTTAGCAAGGCAGTGACGGGGGCTGGGACTGCCAGGAGACAGTGCCACGGAAGATGGGTGGATTCTGGATGGAGGTTCAGGCCTGACTCAGCAAGGTGCTGCCATAGCATCTCAACCTCAAGAAGAGGGAAGACAGATGCCAAGAGCACTGACCACCTATGCAGCTACAGGGTGGTTCGATAGTTGTTCCTGGGACTGACACTACCTTAATCTCAACTCTTGGTCTCATGTTTCCTCGAGCAGCTAAAACCCACCCAAGTCCCCATGATAACTGAAGACAGAAATCTGCTGCAGGACCAGAGCTTTCAGGGTTCAGTCTCTCCTTCACACTCAACTCTTCTCAGCTGGCAGGGTCCTGCCAGAGCATCCTCCATCCCACCCAGTGCCACAGGGCACCACAGGCTGGGGAGCACCAGGCCCTACTCCCCTCCATCCAAGCTACAGAACCTCCTTCAGAAGCTAAGCAGATGGCATCACACGTGTTTAAAACCAGGACAGTACCTGAGCAGCCAGCCTGGCAGGATTCGCCCATGGTCAGCTCTAAGGACCACACAGTCCTTCCCTCCAATTTCTCCAGGCCAAGAAAAAAAACCCTGTGTGTGCTTAACCTGGTCCACAACAGCTCAGTTGGCATTTGAAGCTGCTGGTGTCACTCAGCAGCTCCATACACAGCAGGACTGGCCTCCTTGGCTCCTGGCTTCACAGCCATGGTCATCCAGAGCCTCGGCAGGTCCAGTACTGCTCTTGCAGGGCACTTTCACAGACACCTGCTTCTGTGATTTGAAGCATGGGAGAGGAAGAGTGGAAAAAACAACAGCTGTAGGTAGGACAGAGGGAAGGGACAAACCCAGCCTGTGATGCATCTTTCAGCCTGAGCCCACCTGAGCAGCCAGCACAGGCACAGCAGCTACACGGCACGACGGGGTGTTGAGAAGCAGCGCTGTGAAAGGAGCAGCTTGTTTTATTTCTCACTTGCTAAGCACTGGAGGGACATTTTGGCAGGGGGAGCAGAGGGGCAGGCTTTCATTTCCCACATAGACACTATCCAAGTTGAACTGTTAAATGAGCTCTTTGGGTTCTTCCTTGGAAGCTCTTCCCACCCTTCATGTGTCCCAAGAACTCCCATGAATCAAAGAGCCAGCAACAACAGCAGCCCCAAACACCTGCAGATTCTCCTTGAGAGAAACCTTCCCACCCAGGAAAGATCGGCTTTGTAACAAAGACAAGGCCTCAAAAGCAGAGGAGAAAACCCTTCAAAACACAGAGCAGGAGTGGAGCCACACATGCAATTACGAGTGATTGCTCAGAGGAGCTGATAGGTCTGTGTAGGGAGCACCAACGGCCTCTAAGAATGAACCTGTCAAGCCGCTGGCACCATTTACCCAGCTGGGATGTTAGAAGACAAGACAGCAGCCACATTAAACAAAAAAGAGGATAAAATTTAAAAGATAAGCACCCCTGTGGGTCCAGGAGCAGCCAGCTTTGTTCTGTGACCATCAGCACAAACACATGTGAGTTCCAAGGCTCCGCGCTGCAGGACAGACCCACCCGCCCCAGAGCTGTTGGCCTCACTGCAGTGTTTTTCTCCCCCATTATCAGGTCAGTTATAGGAGCAGCTCAAGGGGGTGCAGGTTTGATCTGAGCAGCCTCTCTCTGCCAAGGAGGGAAGCAAAGACCTGAGTACCCCATGTGTGGCTTCCTCTCACATTGCACAGACTTGCTAGTGCGCCCTGACACCTGGTCTCATTGCACAGGCAGAGAGGGAACAGATGGAAACACAAAAGAAGCTTGCAGCTGCCAACACTGACCCCATCGGACTCCAGCCCTCTCCCCACTGCGGCAGCAGCACAACTGGCTGCTCTTGGAAGGACAAGGCCAGCGGGAGACAAGGAGGAGTTCAGGTGGGCAGTGAAGAGCAGGAGCAGATGAAGTCTTGGTCACTAAGAGCTGCTCTTGCTGGGAAGAAATTCATCCGCAATCAGGAAAGACAACTCACGAGGAAGGTGCTGTGTCTGGGAACCCCCCTGGCCCTGCAGGAGGGTTGTGCTGGCTGAAGCCTTTCCAGCATGCATCTACCTCCAGGTACCAGCAAATCCAGGAGCAAAGTCCCAGTACACCAACCGGGATGCCCAGCAGGGCCTGCAGGAGCCTCACACTCCTATCCCATACCCTGTAGCTCAAGTACTCTCGCCCTCCAGGCAGCAGACCCAGGTGATGTTATATAACCAAGAGCACAGGAGAAGGTGCAAATACCCACCACCCTTCCTTTCAGGGTGTTCGCTTCATTCCTGTCCCCCTGAGCATCCCCCTTGGGCTCCAGCACAGAGACAGCCCTGCAACTGTCCCTTACAAAGCAGCCCAGGGACCCCCAGGGAAGAAACCTTCCCCATTCCCTTAACCCACCCAAAACCTTGTCCTC
>NW_010401056.1:6679-10904 GCF_000710305.1 Buceros rhinoceros silvestris
TCAGACAGAAGAAAAATTAACCCCCCATGCCAAAGGCAGCACATCAGATGGACCAAGGATGACACCAAAGGTCACCAAATCTAACTACACCTCTGCCAGGGACCCGGCGAGCGGTTTGATCTCACCGAGACTCAACTTTCCCTCCTGCAAGGCAAATCCAGTGGTGTTTAGGAAAAGACAAAGTCACCGGGTCAGCGAAAACAGCTCACAGTCACCACAGCGCTGTGGATACTGGAGAGGCTTTTCCACGCTCCCTCTCCACTATCTGACAAGCCTTACCTGTACCCTGACCACAGGCTGGCTGGGTCAGCACAGCTTTAAAACATGCGCCTGCAGCAGTCCTGAAAGGCAGGGAGAAAAAATCCCCCAGCTTTGTAGCTAGAACCACGATGCAGATGGTATTGCGCAGGAAAGCTCAGGTGTAAGTTTACTGTGCATCAGCTTTTCTCAGCAGCTGCCTATGAGTAAGGTCTTGTCCCAGAGAAGACACAAGGTGTCACACTCCACACTGGCTACGGGCTTCGACACCCAGCACATCCGCAGCTGGGGTACAGCTGCCTGCCTCCTGCCCTGGCCACCCACCCACAAACCTTGAGAGGGGGACAGAAGGGCACCGAGCATCCAGCTGGTGCCTTCAGCCCTCAGCACCCTCCATGTCGAGAGACAAACAGAACTGGGCAAGGACAGTTATGCCCAGGCACCAGGACCTTCTAGAGGCATCCATCAGCTGAACTTCTGAGAAACAAATATTCCCAGACTCTCTTTAGCACAGCCTCAAGGCTTCTTTTAACTCTCCCTGGCTGCTGCTCCCACCTTTTTAATTAGGAGCTGGATGCTAATTTCTCCCAGACAGGTTCACACTAACTTGCTGGGCTGAACGCAGGAAGATGGCTTCGGGTTAGTTTTCCTGTGACTAGAAGACGGAGCTTTCAAATCCTGTTTGAAAACTATTTTTTTTTCCTGGCTGGTCTCGCCAGCACTGAAAACTCCTTTTACAAATGATCTCTCATTAAAGATACATCTGGGATTAACCAAACTAGCAACATCAGACCTTCACAAGGAAGAGCTGGGCTGCAAGGGGACCTGATGACTCTCCTTACGGAGCAGATGTGGGTAATTAGCCCTGCAATGAGACGGGTCAGGAAGCCAGCTTGGGAATAACACTTCTCCATGAGCAAAGGCACTGACAGCTCTGCAGGCTGACTCTGGAAGGCTCCAGCTGCTGAAAGAACACAGCTCCCTCCTCCTCTGGTTCCTCTGCAGAGGAGGCAGATGAGACAGCAAAGCTCCCTTCACACAGGACATCTGAGGCTATAATGGCAGCTCCCATCCCTTCTCCATGGCTCAGAAAGCTTTTCTGCCTCATCGGGCACACTGGTCCCTCCCTGCCCCAGAGAGAGGACCCTGGGGAGGTTGGACCAGTCCTTCTCTGCTTTCAAGCTTGCTGGGCTGCATCTCTGTGCAACCCACAGTCCCTGCACATAAGGGCAGCCCTTTTTTTAGTCTCACTGGCAAAGTGAGCTGAAAAAGCAGTTGGGGAGGAGCATTCATTTGGGAGCGCAGGATTTCTCCTTCCCAGGCAGCAGGCAAACTGGCTGACATTTGCTGAGAGCTCTGAAGGCACATAACCCTCTAGAAAAGCCCATCATTAGTCCTGCTATTCTCGGCCCACAAAGCTTGTTTGTCTCCCACAAAAGGTACGAGAGCAGGCACAACCCTTGCACACATCCTGTCTCCCTGGGAACTAATCCTATGCTCGTCCTCCTCGACTTAACTGTCCCTTTGAGCCCACAGCAAAATTTCAAGACCTAAAAACACCTGGCATGAATGAAAACAAAGGTCAGGTATCAAGTGGATGCGTGCCCAGCCAGAAACCTGTTCTCATGACGGTCATAATCCAGTGAGCCTGAAACAGCAGCTCTGGAGCGAAGCAACACAAGGAACTCCCCAGCACATCCCTCCCAAAGCCCTGCTCTGTCCCCTGGCAGGGCAGGGGCTGCTGCCAGCATGGGCTTCCCTGCCTTCCCAAATTCCCCCCTCGACATTCCCTCTTGCCCCACGTCTACACCCCCCCCCCAAAGCCCCTGCTCGGCCCGCGGGGGGGGCGGGGGCTGCTGCCAGCATGGGCTTCCCTGCCTTCCCAAATTCCCCCCTCGACATTCCCTCTTGCCCCACGTCTACACACAGGTCCATCTGGCAACCCCATAGCAACAGCAGTTGCCTTTCAAGTAAAATAAATTAGCGTAGAAGAGAAAAGGCAGCTGGCATCTGCTCCCCAGCAGAGCTTGCAGCCAACAGGAATACTGCTGCATTTCTACATGCTGTATAACGCAGTTTTCTCTTCCTTTTGCTCGCCAAAGCAGACAGCACAGATCACCACCCGGATCACGCACAAAACCAGGGAAAAAAATGAGGTGGAAGAGACTTTGAATATCTCTGGTCCAACCCCTCCACACAAAACCAGACAACTCCAAAGCTCAAACAGATTGTGCAGGGATGTGCCCAGCAGTGTTTGACATCTCCCAGGACAGATTCCCCACCTCTGGGTCACCTGCCTTTAATGTTACCAGACACACACATTTGTCCCCAACTACAGCACAGGCTGCAGGAGATACTGCGTGTTGTGACCCTGCAGCCCTTGTTCTGGAAGTTGACCTCAGCACACGCCTGCAAGGTCCTTGGCTCCTTGAAAAGAAGTAGTCCTCTCCTGGTTTGGGTAGCTTTTGTTTTTAAGCAGCCATCTGTTGAACTATTGTC
The DNA here is from genome assembly GCF_000710305.1 of Buceros rhinoceros silvestris. Lineage (NCBI taxonomy): Eukaryota > Metazoa > Chordata > Aves > Bucerotiformes > Bucerotidae > Buceros > Buceros rhinoceros. The sequence continues at coordinate 9,437 of NW_010401056.1, forward strand.
CGAGACTGAAACGCCAGCTGCTTCGTCCCACAGAGGAGAGGCAGCGCGCAGCACAACAGCACTGAGGTTACCCGCCTTGCGCATACGAGCGCCAGAAGATGTGCAACGGACTGATAATCCCATGGAAATAAAAGCAGCCCTTTTGTAGCAGCCTTTATCTTTGGTCCTGCAAATGGAACAAGATACCTACCTCTTCTTCATGGCCTCCTGAAATCCAATAGCACCAAGAAGGTGAGTCATCAAGGCTGCGCCGTAACCCCCAGCGTATTTCTCTGTACGTGGGGTGCTGCTGGGGAATGGTGGGAGAGAAAGCCCTGGTTGTACCTATCGGAGAAGCTGAGTGTCAAAGTGGAAGAACCACCAAGGCTCTCAGAACTAACAATGTGTAGTTGGTCAAATAGTCAGTGCAGCCGTTCAAGGAACCACTAGATCTTTAACGAGCGGCAGGAGACCAACTGGGCTGGATCATCCAGCATATTCCCATGACAAGCCTTTGTGCCTTGCTCTGAAAAAGCTGATAGATAAGGTCTCTGAAGTGCTGCTGTCTGCACCAGGACCTTTTCAGCAAGAAGTACATGAAGACACGGGCTTCCAGACCTGTGCCTGTGAGAAGAGGAAGGATCGGCATATCAGTGATTCTTGAACTGGCTCATAACGAATCGGGAGGAAGAGTTTGATTATTTTGGCATGTTGTGCCACATCTTTGTGCTTCTTTCCTGGAAAAACTAAAGGTGATCGTTGGGGCAGTAACACTGAAAGGGCTCATCCTGGCCTCAGTCATGGTTACGTGACAGGAGTGGTAAAGTCTGGTCTCCCAGAGGCACCCGCAGCTGCCTGCAGTGGCAGGAGGGAGTTAATCGTGAAGCACTGATGTCTGTTCCCCTTCCAGGTCTACCAGCTGAATACAAACACAGTAAATCAGAGATAGACATCCAGACAGGCAGCTGCTTATACAAACCAGAGTGTTTGAGAGAGGCCAGAGTCCCAAACAACCTGACAGAGCAGGTGGTAAACAGGCTGCTGAAAAGGAAAGAAGGAAAAGGGTTCCCAAAGCACACAAGCCCCAGAGGGAAGAAAAATCAGACAGCAGGTAAAATTCCTGAGAGTCAGGCCAGCCATAAGAGAATCCAGCCGACAGGTTCAGAAAAGCAGAGCTGAAACACATACTGAGCGCCAAGATTTCCTCAGCTCATACATGCCAAACCCTCAGTAAAACAGCAGCTCTGGTTTGTTCGGTTTTTTGCCACTGGATGAATGATCTTTTCTATCAGGATGCAATCGGAAGCCCAACCCCAGTTTGGCTGGGACAGCCTCTCCTCTCATTAGGAACCTGAAAACCCCAGCTCAGCTGCTCACAAGTTTCTTGCTTGCAGCAAGATCACTTGTATCAGCCCAGCAGACTCAATTCAGCAAGCACTTGCTGCAAAAAAAAAAAAAAAAAAAAAAGGAAACACCAGAGCTGCTGCTT
>NW_010401056.1:10952-13845 GCF_000710305.1 Buceros rhinoceros silvestris
AAAAAAAAAAAAAAAAAAAGGCAAACCCAGAGCTGCTGCTTGTCTTTTCATTCAGCTGCAGAGCATTTCAGCTGAGGGAACAGAGCAAGGCATCAGCCTTTTACTGATCCCTTACAATTAAAAGTCTGCTACCACTTTCCATCGCTCGTTTCCATCCCAATTTACAAGATTGAAGGTATGTGTTTCCTTCTGGAGTCAGAGCAGAATAACGGGGACTTGTCACCTCCCCACTTGGGACTCATCCACACATGACTTACACCGCCACTGCAGTAACAAAGGTCTCCCCTAACACTCCATTCCCCAGCCTAGGAGGGTGCAGCTCACAAAACAGCAGAGCCAAAACCTGCATCAAAGAATCTGCCCAGGACAGGGGGAAGAATGGGGGGGAAGATGCCGTGCTGGAAGCACTGAGTTCCTGAAGCCAGCAGCAGCCTGGATGCAGTCTAGATCAAGAGCTCCACACGCTGCATTCCCTGCAAGTGATTAGTGGGAGCTTCAGCTTTCTGTAGTTGTCCTGTACCTTGCCAGAGGGATATGTCTCCTGCAGATCTGCAGTAGAGGACGGCTTGCTGTACCCTAGTGACAAAAAGCAGACCTGAGTTGAAAGATGGGACCGCTCTAAGCCACTGGCTGAAGACCAGGCAGAAAAGTGGAGGTTTCTGGTCTCCATCAAAAGGAGCTACTTCCAAAGTGCCTCCAACCTTCCAGTAGGTAAAGCAGCAACTTGTAGACCAACCACATCTTTGAGAAAGCCAGAAACCTCCCCCACGAACACGCGACAAGCCCTGGATGTCTCCAGCACAGGGTTGGCCAAATCACTCACAGCCAGGGAACTGGCTAAGCGCAGTTTAACTTGTTTGCCTGCTTGATTCACGGCACTTTTAAAGCCCTACGTATTGATCTGAGTTGCCAGAGATATTGTAACCTTGAGACAAAGATGCTAAACACTGGTTAAGAAAGCAGTTTTCATACACAAATCTAAATCCCTTCAGCGTTTAAGTGCCTGTAAATGACCTGCTCATCCATCCTTGCTACCAGCTCTTGCGCGAAGGAGGATTCGTTCAGCTCCATCTCGCACGCGAAGCCTGCTTAAAGCACTGAGCTGAATCAGCAGATCCTGGCCTGGAGGAACAGGTAACCCTGCCCTGAACCTCTGGCCATCACGCAGCCTTAATTTGTCTCTGCAAATTAAGGGCCAGAAGCAGAACAATTAATAAACTGGCATAAACTGCTGGATTTCGAGGCCTGGTATCCCCCTCCCAAAGACACATCTGAAGACCCCAGGGCTAAAGGAGTGTTCCTTCAAGTACAGGAAGTGATACTGTAACTGCTCCGGTTTTCTCCTGGATTTGGTCCTGGGAGAGCCCTGGCCAGAGAAGCACGCATCCTAATTAACAGCAGCATGTAAAAGCCCAAAGCAGCAGCAGCAGAGATTCACCAGTGGCATTCGGCAAGTGACAAAAATACAGAAGCTTTTGGTAACAATTCTTTGAAGGGAAAACTGCAGTTTACAGGCATCACTGTTGGAAGGCTCTTAGAGGAGAGTGTTAAATATCATCAACTGGCAGATTTCAGCATTATCTGGGAAATGTCAAACGCTGTCAGGATGTGACAAAGCTCTCTGCAGCAAAGCCCCTGGCAAAAGACTCCTGTGGGCTCGTGTCTGAACACAGACTGATGGCCCTGCCATCAGCCCTGCCCGCAGAAAAGAGCTCGTTAGCAGTAGCATACAGCACCCTCAAAAAATAAAAGGTCAGCCCGCTAAAACACCCAGAATCTCCCTCCGGTACCTGCAGCCCAGCCCTGCTGTCAGCAGTGCCAGGCTTCCAGACCCCAGCTTTCTGGGAGCTGCACTTAGCCCATGCCAGGGGAAAACAAATGAAGACATTCCTTAACTCCATCAGGAGACCTGCAGGAATTCTCCCACCCCAGAGAAAAGGAGATGAGAGAATGTTTTTGTTCAGTTGTTCAAGCAAAGCAAACGCAATCGCTGCTGCCACTGGAGCAGAGATCTTCCAAGCCCTGAAACGAATAGCTCTAGCGTCCAGCTGCACGGCAGTGCTTTATACCACCTCCCACAGAACCCCAAACAAAGAAACACCATTAAGGTTGCCCATAGGATTAGGCACTGGCTTCTAAACCCCCCATCCTTTGGTACCTACAGCAAGCCTCCCGGTCTGAAACGGTAACGAAAGCGGCTTTGGCAAGATCGGTTCGACCACAAAATCCTCCTCCCTTATCAGATGAAGCCCCAATGTCCTTGGCCAGCTTGATTCCCACCACAGCCACTTGGCCTGACAGCTCTGGACCCTGACCAGGGGGCGAAGCAAAGCCTGGGGAAGGCATCCAGCTGTGAAACAGATTGGCAAAGCCAGGACACGACCAAGGGTTGGTAGCACTTGGATCCGAACATCACACCACCCCTTCAGAAGAGGTGTCCCCCTCTGGCACTACAACTATGAGGCTAATGCTCAAAGAAAAAGATACCGGTGATTTTCCCTGCCTGCTGAGCACATCAGTATTGAAGCGACAGATGCCTCAACCACCTACCTCAGAGGTGAGGTAAAGATGACACCTACCCTTTGAGAGGAAAGAAAGAGGAAGAGAGAAAATGTGGGGCAATATTCCTTCCAAAGAAAGATCAAAAGCATCACAGCTTCACGATCCAGATATTTTTGTATCTGTAGAGATGTTACTGTACTCGGAATCACGTAACATTAGATCCCATTGCACAGGGAGAACAGAAAAGCTCTGGAGATGAGCACAAAGTACAGCACCACGAGCTCTTCAAAAGCCAGTGGAGCACACCTCCTCCCCAGGGTGGCCAGCTCTAATTGCCACATTGCTCCCAGTAATGATAGTGGGGAGAGTCAGGAAGAGTCAGGACAGCTGC
>NW_010401056.1:14011-28983 GCF_000710305.1 Buceros rhinoceros silvestris
AGACAATAACCAAGATCTTTTCACCATGCTCTTTGTGACAAGAGCTGTCAAAACATGCGAGTCGGTGATGGACAGTTGGGTAGAACAGTCAGGATTCAACGAAAGAGTTCAGATGGCATGAAATCAGAATGAAAACTACCATTTGGCAAAAAAAGTACTTTGCTTTTGGCTTTGCCCTTGAGGTAACTCTGTGTTGGAAGGTAGATGTCCCATTCTACCGCCCAGACGCGAACCAAGACCACTCCTTTCCCAAAGGCCACAGCTCTGAGGCAGGGTGGGGCTGGGACACCATCTCTCTTCCAGCTGGTGAAGCTGGGGAGAGGAGCTCCCTCCCGATCCCACACGCTCGCTTTGGCAGGCATTAGAGCAGGCTGTGCTGCTCACAGGCATGTGAGGATAGGATGGGCAGTTGCTCAGGGGCTTGTCAGAGCCACAGCAGAAGCTAAATCCAAAGCTCAGTCACCCTAACCTTCTGCTCTGGTTTCACAGAAGTGTTCAGAGTTTTGAAAATGACTCCAGACAATTCCCCTTTTGTGCCAGTCATCCTGCCTTCATTAGGGTTTACCCTCCTCCCTGAAGAAAAAAAAAAAAATGGAGACTGAGCAAATTGTTTCCCTTCCGCAGCGAGCATTTGCTTAGCCTTCCAGCACTAGAAAGCAAATTGGTGCAAGGGCACAGAGTTCCACACAGCTCTGCCTGCAAAGGGCTTGGCCCAGGGTTCCCTGCTCAATCCCATCTTTCTAACAGGCATCCCACTGCTGAGCCAGGACTAAAAATTAAACAGGGGCACCCACACAGCTGAGGAGACCCAGGCTCCCACTCCTTCCTCCTGCCTCCCACGGCAGAGGTAACACCCAGAAAAAATAACATCTGGGAGCCATCAGACATAACATCTCATTTATTCCTTACAGCTGCCCCTGTCCTTTCCCCCCATCATTACAGTCAAAATACACAGCAGCTACAGTCCCCCCCTGCAGGTACATTCTCCTCGAGGTGTTGAAGTGCAGCTCTGAAGCAGAGCTCCAACTCAGCAGAGCCAAGCTTTGAGATCTACATCCCAATGCTCAGCGGGAAGCAGGCAAGGCAAGTCCTTGACAAAACATCAGTCTTTCCCAACAAGCCACCTAGGACACAGATTTCTGCGCCCTCTGCCCCGTGCTATAGCAATTTCCTTCGCCACATCAAAGGTCTGCGATGTCTGACCCCATGATTCCACAAATTGCTCCATCTTGTTGCTTTACAGCACTCCCGTGGTCACAGCATCGCTGCCAAAGCTTCCCCTTTCCCCTGCAGAGTGAGCTGACCCCAGCTCTTAAACATCAGACAACAGGTTTGGCTGACGCTTTGCAGTCAGCTCAGGGACAGAGCAGCCCTGCAGTTTGTGGTGCTATTGGAAGCTGGTGGTTGCAGTTCAGGTGGCCCTGCACTTAGACTCCCTCTGCCACAGTCCCAGTCCACTGAGCCTCAACATACCTTTTCCACTGCCCTCTGAGTCCCAAAATCTGAAAGGTCCCATTCTCCCCTTTCTCCAGGCCTCCACATGCCCAAGCACTTGGCAGCCCTGAGCATCTGAAACTCATTATCCACGCAAACCCCACTTTACTGCTCCATCCTGATTCAGGCAGAGACAGCCCTCCCCTCCTTTTACTGCCCAAGCGTCCCTAAGGAACCAGCCAGCACCGGGCTCTCCTCTGCTTCAGCGAGCCCTCTCCTTCCCCCACTTTGCTACAGCCACTTTTCCAGCTCCCCTGGAGAGCAGAGATCAGCCAAAAGCACGAAGCCGTGCTCATTTTCTTCTGGAAAGAAGCTGCATGGCAGATCCACAGGTGATCACACACCTTGCACAAGCCCAGCTGTGCCGTGACAGTCCAGAACTAGGTGTCTGTACTACACCTACTCCCCAGCTGGTAGCCCAGCACACAGTAGTATTAGACAACTCTTAAAGAAGCAGAGATTTCCCATTTCGTCCTAGTGAGGAGGGGTGTGTTTCCATCCAAGGCCTTCCAGCCAACTTACTGCCACAGATCAGTGGCCTCGCTTAGTTCTACCAGATCATTCTGGGAACGGGTTTCCTGGGTCAGAAAAACAAGAGCCAAGTAGGATTCATTTGTGATGTCCTGCCTCACTAACTCCTTGTGTGAGGAGCGTGTGGTTAGAACCGACCCCAGGTTTATGGTAGGCAATGTCCCACCTGGGCTCATCTGGTATCACCGATTCCAGAGTCGTGGCTGCCCTGACCAAGTACCAGGCTCTGCGACAAGCACTGTAATAGCAGAAGAGAGCCAGTCCCTGCCCCGGAATAATCATGGACTATGTTATCAGCACGAACCCAAAAGACAAAATCTAGTTTCTGCCTTGTTAAGGAGCACGAAAATTGAGCAGACCAATTTCGAGGCCAAGACTAGAGAGAAACGCCCTAAGGACAGAGTGACCCTGGCTGTAGCAAGGGAATAGAAAGTCAGATAGAAGCGTAACACCTCTTCCATTTATCTTCCAGGAGTCAGAGAATTATTCCACTAACAAGGGCTGTTCTACACAGAAATAACCACTTGACTGAAGCTTAGAGCAGAAAAACTCTTTATAATGCAAAATTTAACTTCCTAACGTTCCTGTGACCCTGCCTGACCCACCTTCCATGAGATCACCACGTTGAAAGATCTCAGCTGCTTCACCTGCGAGACCAAACACTTGACGAACCTCTCACTGCCAATGGTCCTGCTGCCTCTTCTGAGCCATTACCTTTTCATCAGCACCCTCAAAGCCTGCTGCTCACCAAGGTCAACTAAGTACGAAGACGAACAGGACAATGACAACAGTAACCACAGTGTAGGGCATTAAAGGTGTTCCCTCCGCTACGGAGTGCCCTCAGATCAAGGTGCAAAACCTGAGACCATCATACATAGGTGCAAGGCATCAGGACACGCTATTCCAAACAGAACTGCAGAGCAAGAAAGTCCATCACATCCTCTGAGAGTCTGCAAGAGGATTAACAATACCTGTGCTACCGCTTTGCCACGTAGAGGAATCCTTCCCAGCCCCACTCTCTGCTTCACTAAGAAAATACCTGCTCTAGATCAACCCCTCCTTACTGGCTTCCTTCCCCAGCACCGCCACTTCCACATTGGACTTCATCGCTCTCCAGTCACAACGGTTTTAAAAGCAATTTTGTTTTGTTTCACTTTTTTTACATTCTGTATTTGCCACAGTACTTTGTGTTTTAGGCTTGTTTTTAAATTCCTCTTAGTTACGGGCACCGGAGCAAACAGCTCTCCTAACGGTTACACAGACAGCCAGGGATTTCATGAGAGGTCCCACACGGAAAGTGAGGAAGATCAGAGAGACTGCTCCTCCGCAGTTCAAGCAGAGCCCTCAAAAATACCACACCAGGACTGTGGAGGGTCCCATAAAACAGCAACGCCCTCGTTCATGCCTTGCTTTAACCCTCAGCTTCCCATGAGGGTCTCGGTCCACATCCACACCTCCTCCACACACGCTTTCGGGTAACGTCCCTCTTGCCCCTGGTTTGCCAGCACGGCCCTATTTAAGCAGCTTCACTGCACCCTGCTCTGCTGTACTGGATCGAAGCTCAGGGTATCGATTTGCCCGTGCTCATAACCCGGCGCTGGACTGTAGAAGCCTGGGAAGGCTCCTCGGTTAGACACAGCTGCTCCAAAATTAATTCCTCTTGTACCAGCAGAAGCCGGGCCTTAATATTTCAGGAGGAACCAAGATTCCCTGTGCTGGCCCCACTCCCCAAACTTATGCTTCTTGCATCACAGTAGAATCAAACAAAGCATTCTGGCTTAGTTAATTTTTTCTGCTCCATATATCTCCACAGGCAAAAAATAAGCTCCCGAATCTGAAATGGAGTCTCTGAAGTTTCTGCAGAGCTTCATTTCCCAAAAAGCAAATATTTACATCCACTAGCACCAGCTGCCTCTTTTCTTTTCTCCTCCATTTCATTTCCAGATGCATTGTTGGTGCATCTGCTCTATTAATTAAAACTGATTTACACAAGACAAAACTGAATCCTTAATAGAACCCTTCAGTGGCAGTGAGTGACGTCTAAAATTGGACTTACGTCTTCCAAAATTCCCATGTCCCATGTCACCTTCGCTGCTTGAAAAGGGTTTCGCTCTGTTGCAGCCCACAGGGCATTGCTGCAGCTGGAAATAAAAAAATAGTTTAGCCTAACCTGACCCTCCTGACTCGCTCTTCGCTCCTGCCATCCACGATCAACGTGGTGGGCGCTGAGGGGAAGGCAGGTGTTGCTTGGCTCTGTTTTCAGGATCTGACCAGTTTTCCAGGCTCATCTTTAGGAGCACAAGGAGTGGTGATGTAGTTTGGCTCCTGACCTGAGCTGATCTCACGGTGCTCAGCAAGGCATAAAACAGCACACAACTGGTAAAGCGAAGCAACATGACAGATCTGCGGAGCGCGCAGCTTTGCCAGGGCTCATCACCACCACTACCGGTGTCCCGCTTCTTCAGAAGGTGGCCTCTGACTCCAGGGTTTGCCCGATGTCAGTAAGCCAGCGGTAACATCAGCTTGGGAGGGTTCCTTCACAATCCCTGGCTTTCATTATCACAGCAGCTGGAAGAACTGGACATCTTCCAGACGTGGCTCGAAAGGGCTCGAGGCAGGAAAGGGCAGAGAAGAGCATCCGGACAGTAGTGCCTCAACTGGGAACAAGACCAACACCCTCTGCACACCACACGGGGGCAACTCTCCATGGTTTTACCCAGTTCCTCTTGTATCCGAGCTCCCTTGAGACCCTGCTGGCTATTTTAAGAGAACCTCGCCCTCCCAGTCTCTGCGCAATACATCAGCCACAAGGGCCACCTCAGCCCCATACCTTAATCCTGGCATCAGTTGAATCTCTGCTGTGAAAAGCCACAGAAGTGGAGTCCTTAAAACCTCGTCTACCTTCAGGGGAAAAAACAAAGGTACAAGTCAGCTCTAAGAGCAGATGGTGTCTGAAGGAAATTATGATAATTAAGCTTCAGAGCAGTAGATTTCCAAGGGACTACTTCCCTCCAGCACCAGACCTCCAGGCCAGTGCAGCAGTTATTAAAATTATAACTTTCACCACATTTTATTAATTGCTAATTACTGCTTCATTACTTCCACTCATGCTCCCGAGACTGCTGCTGTCACTGTGGCCTTCAGTTGATGGTTCAGGTCACTTCATAACTGCAAAGAGTGACGTGATGAGTCACTTATTGAGACGTAAATAGATATTCTCAGCTGCTGCATGGGCTTAGACCCAGACCTCTCCTGAGGTCCACTGCCCTCCTAAGCACATTTTTAAATCAGGACCACACCAGAGGCCTCAGAAGAGGGCAGGAACTTTGTTCTAGCACCACTTCAGCAAACCCCACTGTCCCAGCATCCAGCCTAAGGAGCAATGTCCACGCTTTGTCCCCTCTGTAACCCAGGAGAAGCCAGGCAAACTGAATTTCACATCCAAGGCTAATCCACTTCCTACTCAATTCCCCCCTCAAAGAAGTTTGGGCAAGCAGTTAGGCTCTGGTCTTGGTTTTCTCACACAGAGCAGTGATCCTTCCTGCACGTGGAAGGTGCAGGAATTGAAAGCTGAACAGTCTCCAGAGCTTTGCACAGGTTTCCAAGTCTGAAAACTGTACTTAAGCACAGAACTTTTGCAAAACTCATCACGTAATCAAGAGCCAAACCACTTATATGAATACAAAGCTATGGGCTTACACTACCCTGTTTCATAATGGAAACAAATCCAATTTCGGTTTTATTCAATGCCAGCACTATTAACTGGGCATCACTGTACTTCCCCATAAATCTAAATTTCATTAACACCCTGAAATCAATTACTTTGTGATTTATAGTTAAGGCCATAGTACTGACAGTTATTGAACACCCAGCCTGCTCTGGTGTTTCTGTGCCAAGTGAAAGCTCACCTCAGGTGAGGAGCAGCCTCTCCAGCGTTCCCACAGCAGAGGTAAGTGTTTGAACAAGCTCTCAGTACCCAGTCCCTTCCAGTTTGTGCTAACGCTCAATACCAGTTCCAGGAGATGCAGGGCCACTGTGCATTTTTCAGCTGCGACAGCAAGCCTCCGCTGCCAAACATCATTTCCACCAGCCAGGAATCCCACAGCCAGCCCAGTTCTAGCACACTAACATCAAACACACGCTGTGCTACTGATCTACTGCTCCGCACAAGGCTCTATCTACCCTCTACCCAGCTCGTGGTGTTGTTTACTCAAGGTAGAGCTGGGAACCATTATCAGCACTGCAGCAGTGATGAAGGCAGGGAGCCCCGGCTGCCCCACCGGCTCCAGTGACTCCCGTGTCCCCGGCAGCAGCAGTCCTGCCCAGAGCCACGCTCCTCCGCTGAACACGGGTCTGTTGGACCGCACTGTTATTTGAGGGAACACGCAGCTATTAAGCAGCCACCTTGGAGTGGAGTTTAATTGTGACCCCAGGACAGATTTCATTACATTTCAACTCAACGTTGTGCTCCCTCATCTACCTGGGGCAATCAGCTGATTATAAAGCAAGTATTTAATCACCTTAACCCTCAAGAGACTTCAAAACCGAGGCACTTCACCACCACAGTCCCTTCCCTCCTTGGTCTAATTGAGGTTTCATTACCAAGTGGCTACTGGGTCGCTGGTTTGAGGCACAGGTACCTGACAGCTTCAGAGCCAGGGGCAGCTCTGCAGGAGCCCTCGTTTGTACCAGGCAGCGTTCATCCATCCGTCTCAGCTCCGCTGGTAACGATCTCTGCCTTCAGCTACAAATACTATTTGAATATTGATCCACTCCTCCCCGCCATCCCCCAATTTAGACAAATCAATCTGCCAACAAGTGACAGTCACTTCTCCCTGCTATCCCCAGTTTAGATAACTCTTTAACAAGCAACAGTCATCTTTGCTCAGTGAAGAGGCACTTTAATAGATATGTCCATACTTCCTATGGAGGGAAAAAATATTGCTTTAATAAAAGGGGCCACTAACTGTGGTGCAGTAGTTCACATACGAGTTGTATTACAGGTGAAATCTCATCTCCTCAGTCTCACTGGGGGACACTGAGGACCTGACACAACACAGGAAAAGAGAACGTACTCAATCTCTGCGCAGCCAGGGAGAGAGCGGATTTGCTTTATGCTCAGTGATGTGGCTTAGCTTTCAACACCAACTATTTCAACTCAAAAACTGGCAGGCGTGGTAGCGTATTAAGATCTATCAAAATTCAAATAAGTTACATAATCAACATAATGCAGTGTATAAATTGACTTTAAGGGACTGAATAAGTCACATGTGCAGTCTTTGAGGTCCGCAGCAGCAAAACGAAGCCATCCACATTATTTTCCTTTCACTTCCCACTCTGCCATTTCAGATGTTTTTAGGCACTTTTTATGCCATTATACTGGGAATGCAAATATTCTGCAGAACTGTTTATGGGTTTGAACGCAATTCTGAGCATTCACATCTCCCTGTAATTCAGTAAAACCCCATCACCCAATATTTCTACCAAAATCAGCCTGATGACACTTCTGAGGGACTCTTCCAACCCAGCCCCCAATCTGAAAGCCCATTCCCTTCCAAAGTCCTCACATCCCCAAAGTACGTTTTGACATTAACAGCCAGTGCTTACAGTCTAAAGCTTCACTAAAACCGAGGCAGACACTGCCCTGCATTTCAGCACACACTCCACACCACGGCGAGTTAAAGATCTCCCCAAACACCCACTGGCTATAAGGAAATTAAGGTATCGGAACAGTATGTTTGTGTCATCTCGTGCCTCCAGGACACAGCGTGAGCCTCCCCAGCTCTCCAATTTGGAGTTCATTTCCAAAGAGAAAGGCAATCAGTAGACAACATTAGCATTAATAATTGCAATCAAAACGAGTTAGCGAGCGGTCTCAAGACAGATCGGATAGCCAAACCAGAGGCAACCAGCTGGAACCCTTGTCAGTACAGCAGAGCCCAGCCTGAGCAATCAGGCACACAGCTTCTGCTTAATAATACCACCCAGCGAAGGCACTCGGAATGAAAATATTTGGATAAGGATTAATAATAAACTGCAGACAAAATCAGAGCATCTAACAGCCTCTTCCTACCAGGGTGGCTGGCAGAGCCAGGAGAAACCAAAGATCCTTCAGACCAATCCCTTCCTGTTCAAGGAGGTTACAGCAGCCACACAAGGGGACAGCGCCTGTAAGCTCGGTGACAAGGCCAAGGGAACCGTGTGCAGGCCTCCAGGTCACAGCTGGAGTCTCTGAGCTGGTAAAATGCAAAGATAAAGGTAAAGAAAGCAAGAACCAAACACCACCCCCCAAGGTGAGCAGGCTGCTCCAACGCCCCGTATCCTCTACTCACTAAGGATGGATCCAAATGGCAAGATGAGGAGACCACAACTCAAAATGATGAAGTATTTAACCTCCCCCGACTTCTCCCTGCCGTGCTTCATAGTTTTGTTCCATATTTGGTAAAGAAACATGTAAATAGCCACATTTAAAACCTAAAATAAAAGACTTTATTTTCTCCAAATAACATTTTTTCTTCTTTTTTTTTTTTAGAAAAAGTTCTTTTAACACTCATTTGCAGAAAATATGCAAGAACCACAAAAACCCACATCCCTTCATCTACTTAAATACCTACATCCTCTAAAACAAAAGCACATGTGGACTGGCCACAAAGCAAGAGCTTCACAGCTGTACAGTCCTGAGGGGGTCCACACAGGAGCATTCCTCCACGTACAAGGAAGGCGGCTTACAACCAGCAAACTGTCTGTTCAGGCAGTCAGGCTTTGGGGCATATTTTTTTAAAGCATTAAGACAGAAAGGTTAACAAATCCAGTCAGCTGCATGTTATATGAGCCTCTGCTGGCTGGTGGAAAAGTTTCCTGCATTTAAATGTCTCCTAAAGGTTGTTCTTGTTGTAAGCAGAAGTGTCTACAGCCACCGGCTCATTCTTCAAGCAGATTTCATTCTGCAGACTTGAAATCAGCTCTGGGCCCATAAGGAGTCACAAGAGACGGCTCGATGGCAATCCAAATTGTTGCCTAAAGAGTGAGCAGTGAATGGCCGAGGGCTGAGCGCTTTGCTGTCAAACGGCTCCATCTGATCTTCGTCAAGTGACTGAAGCGCACAAAGAACTGGCACTAGGGACATGAACACGGCATTCCCGAAAACACCTAAAGAACGAGACAGAAACACCATCACCAGACTTTGGCAGGGAAATTCTCATCCAGCCTCCACTCGAAGGTGCTAATGAAAGACCGACAGTCAAAGGCTACCAGGTGAAATCTAGAGGCTCTGGTTTAGAAGTGGGAAACAGGGACAAGTACCAACAAACCCATTTCACACAGCCCAAAACGGTAAAATTAGTTACACAGCATTTCCCCCACTTCACCATTAAGAATTAAATCAACTGGAAATTAAAGGGCTGTCCCAAGACAGATTTTAGGGATGGAAACAGGAGGCTGTAAGGCTCTGCGGCTTTGCTGTCCTGCCTGCCCTTGCCTCCAGCAAACCAAGGATTCGACCTTATTCTGCACCCAAAGCTCACTGCCCAGAAACCACGGCGTGTTTTTCTTTCCTACTTTCTACACAGGCAGCATTAATGCCTTTCCCTAAGTCCCAAGTTGGTTTTCTGCTAGAATACAATTCTGCCACATATTTTACTTTTACAAGCAGTAATTTGATAGATCCAGCTTAAATGAAGATGAATAGACACCAATTAGTACCGTTTTAATAGGCTACCGGATTTCATACTATAAATCTCATTATGTTTTGTAGAAATTAAATTGAAAAGCCACTGGCAAGAACACATACAATCTGTGCACATCCAAACAAATCTGAGTACAATACAAACTTCACAGAAATAGGCAGCAAGTCTCTTAACTTTAATGAACACAACTTAAAAAAAGAAAAATCAGCATTTTCACTTAGCAGAGCACCCAATTCATTCAACCCCCTTGAAATCAATTTCAAAATGTTACACTGGCTTAAAACACAAGATCCAAAAAGTTGCAGAAAAAAAATAATGTAGCTCATAGCTCCTCACTGGGCCTAGATATCGGTCCTTCGTTGGACACCTGCAACAGCAGGGCTGCAGAACTACATCTGCATGATCCTCAATCGCATCATAACCCTCTCACGCTCTCCACCTCCTGCCTTCCCCTGTGTGAAACCTGAAGCTCCTGATTATGAAAACCAATGCCCACTTCATCTTTAAACAGGTAAAAAAAAAACCAACTTAAAGGCAGCCAGAATACTGAGACACTTCATCAGATGTCACCCAAAATCAAATCAAACCGGCCAAACCTGACAGCCTCGATGAAGGCAGCAGTCATCAGACCCTCTCCACAAAGGTTCATGCATTCTTCCCGCGTGTTCTTATATACTCCACAAGTCACAACAGAAATGAAGCATCACTTCTCTCAGTAATCCTGGGTCCAAAGGCAGCCGGGACAACACGGGATTCTCACAATTAAAAGGACAAGTGTCATTTCTAACTTTGAAATTCCTGCCTTTAAAACAACAAGAATAATAAAAGAACCTCTCCAAACTCTTTAAGAGAAGGAGCAGCTGCTGTCAAAGCATTTCTCCCCATGTCTGCCAATAAATAAAAGAACTCCAGAGCAAAGCAGGCATCAGGATCCACAGGACCTTGGATTTCCTTTGGTTTGGAGATCAGCCTTTCCCCACCTTTTTTTTTGCGGGGGGCACTTCCAAGCAGATGGATTATGTCTCCCCACCAGCTCAGTCTAGTGCATCTTGAAGCACACAGCTCTAACTCCCCCAAAGCTCTGTGACCTTCTAGAATGCTGTGTCCCAAAAATAAGGGGAAAAAGAGGAGACTGATGATACAGGGAACGATGGGATAGGAGGAATCACAAGGCAGTCTGCACAATTTGTCGCACACACAGAACAGACCAAGGAAAGCTTGAAAAAATAAATGCATTTTCTCTCATGGTCTGTCAGTCACCTCAGGCTTTCACTTTACCTACAAGATAACGTTAAAATATTAGACTAACCTGAGTAAGAAAAAACCCCGAGCTATTTAAGTACCTACTAGATGAGATGCCCTGGCCACTCACGCCTCCCTGGCAGGCTACCCCAGGGTAAGCACACCCATGCACCTGAAACACCGCCTTTACCCCTCCTTTGGGAGACGTCTTAAATGCTTCAGCTCGGGGGGGGGTTTCAGAAGCATCAACCACCTTGGAAAGAGCAACAAGAGACACAGGGGGGGCCTTTGGGGGACACCACATTTATCCTGCTTTTGTTTCAGACAAAGACAACTTTTACAGGGGATCTTCGATGCTGTCTCACTGCCTGTGCTACAGTATTTCTCCTCCCTTTATTCTGGTTTCCAGTATTTCAGTTTTATTCCTCAGTGAAATTCGTCTGTGGCCCTGCTGCACTCTGCAGTCTACAGGTTCCAAAAATGATTTACCGGAGAAGCTTTTACTGCATCCATCTCCCAGGCTGTAGCCTCTGTTCCTTCCTGGTCTGTGAGAGGAAGCATGACTCAGCTCACAGCAAAAAAAGCAAGTTCATTTAAATAAATTAAAATGGACAGTGACCAATCCCAGCAGCTTTTGTTAGGCTTCTATTTACACGACTGTAAAAAGTAAGATTTTTTTAGAAAATTTCATTAATTAGTCAGAGCTGAGCCACCAAGTTCTCACCAAGTTCTTCAATAAAAAATGAATTGTTAAACATATTAAATTCTGCCCCAATGAAGGCAGCAAAAAACCCTACGCGATGTGCAGCACCTGCAGCCCAAAGGCTTTTTCAGCAGTGCTTTAAACCCCTCACCAGCAGTCAACTACCCTTCGAGCTCCAGGTAGCGACTGCTAATTCAGACTACATTTTCCTCCTTACTTTTTCTACGAGACTTTTCCCGACCTTGTTCTACAAGATCTTGCACATAACAACAGCAAAGCCATTTTTCCTTTAAACATCATTTCTCCCTCTGAGCAGGTTTTTGTCACATATACTACAAACTTAACACTAGAAGTTAATACACACAAGTTCAGCTCTCAAAGGAGCAACATGGAAAATAAATTTTTTTTCATTTCATCATTTTTATCCTTAAGGGGAACCACCTGAAACCTTCATACTTTGCCAAAGAAACTTATCACCTATTTCTTCATCCTAACACTCCTGCAGTGGTACCTAAAGCATTTCCTGATACACGAATCTGCCCGTGATCATGTTTTGAGCCCAAAAAACACTTGCAGCTCCTCATTAGTAGCTGCTGCCACAGATGCAAGTCTTCACTTTCACTCAGGAGTCTCCAGGTCTTTTAAGGAGGACCCATAATCCATGTAAAAATAAAGTTATGACAGTCCCTTCATTGATGGGGGGACACCACCATATGATAACCTGTCAAAAGTCACACGCAGCCTGCTGCTCTCTGCATCCACAAGATTAAAACCAAAGAGCATCCTTCCCTGGACACCTCTGCTGCTGCTTACAGGCGGCCTTTGGGAGACAGCTGCCTGCTCCCAAGACACGCAGCCCTCAAAGCTCACGTCGGGCTTCACACTGCTGAGCATCCCGGCCCAAGCCTCACGTTTTGGTTTCTACAAACCCTGGAAGAGTACAACAAGTCTGTCAAAACTCGCCCGTTCTGCTCTGCAGAGGGCTAATGGCACCCAGTGTCCCCCATCATCTGGGCTGATACATGATCATCACAGCCCTTGTCATTACGAAGGCCACAGCTCCGACCCCAGTGGCACACAAAGAAGTTCGCTCTGTGACAGAGGAGAGAGTTTCTCCGCTTCACTGTCCCTCCCAAGACCCCCACGCCCCCCCACGCCTCAGGTCAATGCCACTGGCCAGAATGGTGCAAATGGGATTGATAGCTCAGAACATCCTCCCAACACTACCAATGTCACACCAAGGCTTTTCAGTAACATTACCTCCACATTAATTATTTTTAACACCCTCTACCCGCCTGTGAAACAAGGTCTAGCAGCAGCAACTTGCTCAATTCTAGAACTACTCTAAAGCGAGCCATCGGCAGCCCTTTGCTGCTGCTGCGCTTGCACAATCAAGTGGAGCTGCCTCTTTGCAATGGCTGTGTTCAAATCCCAGAAGAACTCCAACAGCTTGCCCTGAAGGAGAACCTCCATGGGCACAAACTGCAGAACTTGCTGGGGAGAGTCGGCGTCTAGCAAAGAGCTCATTAGTTTATTGAGATGCTGCAGATACTCAACAACTGGGTTTGGGAGACCCCGGTACCCAACGCACAGCAAAGCGGCGCTAGTCCTTAGTGGTTCATGGGCGGTTGGACAAGCAAACGTGATGTATCTGAAACAGTGATGCAGGATAAAGACCAGGCCAGCCGTGAAGCGGGTAAAACAGGAGAGAAGAGGCAAAATCAGTGCATCGCCTGTTGTCAGCTGATTCAACGACCGCAGAACACACGCCAAGAGCTGCTGCTGGTACTTTGGTTCTCCATCATAAAGCAAAGAAAAGCTGAAAGTCAGTGTGGCCGAGTCCAGGAGCTTTACTTCCATGCCAGGTTGGCTTTCTATATCACAGAGTGACGGAAAGTCCACCACAAGGCACTGGAACTGGTCACCACATCTTTCATTCAAGACTTCCTGATGACACCTGGAAAGATCAGACACTTCTGCCAGTATCAGCTCCCCAGGAAGAACTTCACACGAGCGACACGCCTGCAGCAGTGGTCTGCTTTTCAGCCTCCCCCCCACCAATTCGTTCATGGCTTCATTAAGATTTTCCAAGACCTGACCATCACAAAACGGAGAACATTTTACCACTGGTAGTCTTTTTCCTTCCAAGATGTACCACAAGCTGCACTCGAGGTCAGAAGATGATCCTTCCAAGACACACATTTTACCAGCGTTATTTAAACTATGTTCTTCAGCCCAGTGATTAAAGTAGCCCTTTGCCACTTTATCATTCCATGACAGGGTTTCCAGCATCTTCCTTTCATTGTACGTACTAAAATACTTGTTTCTTTGCCCAAACCATTTTGCATTCATGCTGCAACCAGTCTGAGATTTCTTGACAAGCCAGTTACTTCTAGCAATGGGTTTCATACGAAGTCTTTGCATGAAGAACTCTACTGCACAATCTCTTAACTTGTTCAGTTTCGTCTGCTCCGCTTCTTCCATGCGCTCAAAGAGATGGATGTTCTCAGAGATAGTCTCCACCTGGCACTTGTGGAAGAATATGCAACACTCTTCGTGTACTTTAAGGAAGGATTCTGGTAACGCGTGCTGGGGAAAAAGGGCTTTGTTGACCATTTCTGTTCCAAAGTTCTGTATCATCTTAGAGAGCAGCAGATGAATGCTTTCTCTGCCCAGAAAACGAAGACAAATCACATAGGCCTCTGAGTTTCCAGCTTTGCTAGTGGCCGGCTTAAAGACGTGGACCTCCTCAAAAGAGCAGTTTAGCAGAAAGAGTAGGTTGATAGAACAGTGTTCAAACAGCGTGAACATCTTCAAAACAAAGGATCCTCCAGTGCCCAGGATCATTAAAGCAGTGACTGTTTCACAGTAATGAAGGGGTGAGACAAGAGCCTCCTGTTCCCCTGGATTTCCCTGGCAATCAAAGCTGCCGTCAGCAGTTACCAAGTGAACTGTGGCCATATTACTGACAAAGCTCTGAAGTCCGGTTAGATGTTTCAATGTCATCACATCACCAGTGTTATCTGGGCCAAAGTACCACCAAGGCAACGTATTGGCGATAAGACGGTCATCCATGATCATCGTGAGGGTGTCGTTCGCTTCGTGATAGGGGTTTAGGGTATTAGCTGCCCAATTCCAGTCACAAGGGACATGGTGGGATTTCAAGTAGTGGTTGAGGCTGGCTATAAAAGCTCCAGGCGCTTCGCAGAGGTGGACAGAATTCAGTTCTCCATCCTGAAGAGCTTCTTCGGGGAGAAGAGGAAAAGTGCACAGGATCTCATGAAACTTGCACCACGCCTGAGTACACAGCTCGGCAT
>NW_010401056.1:29105-30971 GCF_000710305.1 Buceros rhinoceros silvestris
AATTATTTTCCCAGCTTTATTGGTAAAGGAGGTGTGCTGATGCCATTCGACCAGGTTCTTATCGCTCAGTTGATTCTTCACTTCATTCATCGAGTCCTTCAGTGCCAGGAGTGAGTTGAATTCCTTGTGGTCGCATGTAAAAGCGTCGCTGGGATCTGGTAGCTGCCATTCATTATTCACTGGCTTAGCGTAAGTAAACTTCTTTGCTTCCCAGCTTTATTGGTAAAGGAGGTGTGCTGATGCCATTCGACCAGGTTCTTATCGCTCAGTTGATTCTTCACT
Organism: Buceros rhinoceros silvestris; assembly: GCF_000710305.1. Classification (NCBI taxonomy): domain Eukaryota; kingdom Metazoa; phylum Chordata; class Aves; order Bucerotiformes; family Bucerotidae; genus Buceros; species Buceros rhinoceros. The sequence goes on from NW_010401056.1 coordinate 29,388, forward strand.
TCATTCATCGAGTCCTTCAGTGCCAGGAGTGAGTTGAATTCCTTGTGGTCGCATGTAAAAGCGTCGCTGGGATCTGGTAGCTGCCATTCATTATTCACTGGCTTAGCGTAAGTAAACTTCTTTGCAAAGAGCTGCTCAATTTCGGAAAGAATTTCAGGACTGAACTTGTCAAGGTTGGTAGGCTGGTCAGCATGAGGCTTCTTACAGTTGTTCATTCTTGGATGGATTCACAACCTGGAGAACAGCACAGGAGAAGAAACAATGTCACTCCCATCATACACGTATATAAACAGGCAAAAATTAAATTAATTTAAAAAATTAACATTTCTCCTGATTAACCTCTGTGTTCCAGAACACTCCACAGAATCATGAAGCAATGATGAAAATAAGTGAGGGCTACCCTGAACAAGGATAGCAGAACAACTCTACCGATTTAAACACTTAAATACAAAAATCTCTCAGTCACAACAGCGAGCACGCCGCAAGCCGTACAAATTAAAGAGCAGCCCAAAAACCCGCCCAGCTGACTGTGGCAGTATTCACCCGAGAGCTCAGAGTCTGGAGAGCCACCAAAGGCAGCTCTGAAGGACAGCGTGGCTGCTCCTCCCAGTTCCCAGCAGCTAACCCTCACACCTCTCCCAGCAAACCAGCGCTGGGAGACGCCCTCACTGGCACCCTCGGTAACAGCCGCTTCGCTGAAGACACCCTGGTGAGGGGGTTAGCACCAGCCTGCAGTGAAACTCCTCACCGGCACCCAGCGCTACAGCTCTCCTGTGGACCACTGGAAATCCTCACACCTGGCAAAACAGCGACAAGCCCAAAACAGACTTTGTGGCATCCGTGGTCAGCGCTAACTCATGCTCGATGTCGAAGGTCACAGTGCCAAGTGTTTGAGTGGAGAAGGGCAGATGAACACGAGCAGACTCAGCACACACTGCTGCCATCTCCTCCAGTGCACAGCACAAAGTACACCAGGCAGAAGGTCAGCTCGCTTACCAGACACCAGCCAGCATCTCCTCAAAACTAAGTTCATTTATGCAAAATAATTTAATCAAAATTAACACGAGACAGGAAATCTCTCAGCATATCATTTTAACCACCCCCCAAACCATCCCCTTCTTGTAGAAGCAAAATACAATGACCTTAGGTGTTGAAAAATAGTTTAATGAGAAGAAAATACCGGATTAAAACCGGAAAGGGTTGAAAACCTGTGAAAGCAAACAAGAGAAAGAACGGACAGCCTACACACTTTACTGCGCCCCCGAACCCACGCAGCATCTCAGGCCACAGTCCCACCACAACAGCCATCTCCTCTGGTAACACCAGCCCGCCGAGCAGAAGCACAGGGTTCAGTACTCGCAGGTGAAGCTTTGTCTCTGGTTTCCCCAATTCAGCTGCCTTTTGACGGGTGTATTCAGCTTCCCTTTATGCAGCTGTATTTTGGCTTTAGTCGAGTCCTTTCTCACAACGTGCCAGGGAGACGGGGAAAACTGAGGAAAACACCAGAGACCACTGCGCCCTGACCTCGTTTGGTTTCATCTTCAGATGCCGCTGTGAGAGCAGCCTGTTACTGCCGGCTCTCAC
>NW_010401057.1:0-2567 GCF_000710305.1 Buceros rhinoceros silvestris
GGGGGCAGAGGGGGAGCCGGGCTGGAAGGAGGCAATTAAATGCCTCGTGAATGAATCACCCGGTCGCCTTCCGCCTCTCCCCCGCTGGCCCCTGGCCGGTTAACATTTACCGGGGGGGTGATTTGAGCAGGGGCAGGGGAGCGTGACCGTGCCAGCGGGCGCTGGCGTCCCTTGGGGCACCCAGCACCCCTCAGGGTGTTGCCATTTGATGAGGGTCCTGGTGTCTGCTTACCTTCGGGAGACAAACCTGGCTTGTGGCATGATGTGAGGAAGAGGAGGAGGAGGAGGAGGGCTACCAGCACTCTGCCATAGATCTCTCTATGCTGGAGCCATCCTTGAGCCATGGTCTGGAGACCCCCAGCCACCTCTTGGCCCCAGTTCCTGCCTCTCCTTGCATGTCCCCAGTCTCGGCACACCTCCCCAGACCCTCTCTAGCATCCCTTAAACTGTCCCTAAATGGGACCCGCTATTTCGGAGACAGCAGGAGGTGATGGTGGGAGGAGCAGAGGTGAGAGGGACAGACCAGAGACGGGATGGAGATGGCTTCCTAGGGAGAGGAGAGTAGCAGAGGCTAGGAGAAGACTTCCTGGAGGGGACAAAGCAGGAGTGAGGTGGCAGCAGCAGTGAGATCCAGCAGCCTCGGGAGCTGTGGGGCGCAGTGGCAGGAGCAGGGGAGGACCGTGGAAGGGGACTCGGCGTGCTCCTCGTGCAGTCCCATAGCTGGCATCTCCGCTGAAGGCAATCAAGGTGGTGGTCACCTGCGAGGTGCTGCACCCACGGCCAGCTTCCTGGAGCAAACCTCAGCACCTCCGACCCCACCACTGCGCTCGAGAAGCCGTGGTCAGGAGCCGTCGGTCTGGCCCAGGGCAGGATTTTGCCTCGGGAGCGTTGCTGGTAGGGGACAGGGGAGTCCCGGAGCAGCTCCCTGCCGGCTGAAGCTCCTCTTCCATTTAAGGGCAGGAGTAATATTTCTGCCTGAAATCTCCCCCTTGGCAGAAGGATCTCGCGTCCAGCCTGCTGGGAATTAGCCCTGAGGACGCCCCCGCTCTCTGCCAGTCCCACCACAGCCCGAATCCTCCCTCCCACCTGCTCGTTACCCAGCTCAGAGACAGGATGCTGTTTACGTAGGACCTACTCAACCCCCACCTTGGGGAACACCAGCCCGCCAGTGTCCTTTTGCAGGGTGCAAATGGGGAGCACCCATGATTTCATACCTCCTCCCTCCCCACCCCGGCCCCCAAACACCCTTTGGGGGCTGGGAAGCAGCTGGGGGACCCTGTGGTGCCCTTCTCCCACCCACCGCTCTCTAATCTCATCGTTTCCAACTTGGCCGACCCGCGTTTGAACTTCCAACGAAAACAAGTCATTCCCGAGGAGAAGCTCTTCCTTCACGGAGCCGCTTTTCAGAGGGTTTGTCAGGGTCTCTTCCCTCTCCATCTCTCTGCTGCGCAGCCATGGGGCTCCACGCCCTGGTGGAGGGGTTGGGATTCTCCTCTGGAGCCATTGCCGACACCTCTGGTGTTCCCTGCAGCTCCTCGGGGAGAGGCGAGGCCAGAAGCCAGCGTGCCGGGGAGGACTGGAGGCTCCAGGGGTGATGGAGGCAAGGGGGGGGACCTTTCCCTTCTCCTTAGCAAAGGATAAATTTGCCTTGTTCACATTGAGTTTCGTGGACCATCCTCCGGATGAAGCCCCTTCCCACCCCCTGAGGGGAGAAATGCGGGCGGTGTCCCCATGGGGAGGTGGTGCAGGGTGACCGCCTTGGGATGCTCCATCACCCTCCCGTCTCGCAGGACAGGCAGAAAGCTGGCAGGTGACCCTCAAAGCACCTCGGCGGGGGCTCCCAGCCCACCACGGATGGTCCCAGTAGCTGGGAGGGTCTACTGGGCTGTGCCTGCGCTGGTCCCATCCCTCCTGGAGCTCTCGGCATCCCTCTGGGCAAGGTCCTGAGCATCCTTCCAGGGTTTGCTTTCCAAGGGGAGTGGAGCCTGGGATGGCCGGTGCTTCCCGGGCTGGCAGGTTTTCGGGCACCCCCCATGCTCCGGCTGATGGGCACCAGCACCTGGAGCTCTCGGCATCCCTCTGGGCAAGGTCCTGAGCATCCTTCCAGGGTTTGCTTTCCAAGGGGAGTGGAGCCTGGGATGGCCGGTGCTTCCCGGGCTGGCAGGTTTTCGGGCACCCCCCATGCACCGGCTGATGGGCACCAGCACCCTGGGGGCACCAGCAGCCCTGGGGGTGCTGACACAAGGGCGACATGCAAACGGCCCCTTTTGTTATTGAGCAGAGCCAGGGCAGCCAGAGGTTTTGTTAGGGACAGCAGGACTGTTTGCTGCTCCCCAGGCTTTAATGTCAGCAGAAGAATAGGCCTGGGCTGGCCCCTTCTGGCTGTTTCTGTCCCCGGGAATGGGTCGGGCAAGGTGCCTGGGCAAAAAAATAACAAAAGAGAAGGTTTTTCCCCTCCTCCAGCCCAAATTTGGCGACTTGGCATCCGGGGTGGGTGACCTTGGTCTATTCCCTCCAGACCAGCTCTCCCCAAGGCAGCTGGGTGCCTGGAAAGATCAGCTACACCC
>NW_010401057.1:2884-3159 GCF_000710305.1 Buceros rhinoceros silvestris
AGAGCTGGTGGGTGATGGCAGCCAGGGTCAGACCCCCCCACGGGCGTCAGCAAGGTCTGAGCCTAAATACCAGGACACTGGGGCCGTGGTCAGCCCTCGGCCGTCGGTCACCAGAGCGTGAGCGTGTGGATGAGACGTCGGGTTTGAGGAGAGGGGGACCGGCAGCAGCTCCAGCTGTTGCCCCACACCGCTCCCCCCGTTACGCGCTGGTTGTAAAGCAAAACCATAGTGGCACGGGTGTCGCCGTCCCCGAGGAGCCCCACACGCGCCCTCGG
>NW_010401058.1:0-756 GCF_000710305.1 Buceros rhinoceros silvestris
GAATGGGGTGGAGAATAAATTAGAGAAAAGGCTAAAAAGGCCACTGGAGTTTGCAGTCTGGAGGACAGAGCAGCAGGGCGGGTGGGGATGTGCACCCCCGGGCACGCAGGGGAGCTCCTGATCACAGGGAGAAGAAAGCCCCAATTGTGGATGGTCCCGGAAAGCCACTGTCCTTCCCTGCTCTCCTCCACAGGTCAGATGTTCCTGGACAACCCCAATGGCCTCCCGCTCCCCTAAATGGTTTAAGGCACCGTCGTATGAGGAGGCAGGTAAAAACAAAGCTGAAGCATCCGCACAGCACAAGTCCCTGGAGAGCCAGGAAGCGGCGGAGTGCTCCAGGTTGAGAGAAGTCCACTATAAATACATATAAATTCCACAAAATGTTTTCCTCCCTCATGTCCGTGAGTCTGGGCCCGCACTCAGGCTGCTTTGAGGAGTGTGCGCGGGGCAGCTGGTGGAGGCGGGCTGCCCGAGATGGGATGGAGGCAACTGAAGGGCCGGGGTTCTTTGCCAGGAGGTTCGGAAGTGCCGGTAGGAGGCTGGGAGCAGTTCATGAATCCTCTGGGATGGCCAAGCAGAACACGAGTGCCAGGAGGGATGTGGGAGGCTCTCCTGGGTCCCCAGCTCTGGGTGATTTCCCAGGGGAGCAGAGTCCTGTCTGAGTCAACGGGGCAGGCAGCCCTATGCCTGGAGCGTCACTTGCTCGGTATTTTATTACCAACCAACACAAAAAAAAAAAAAAGACAAAAAAAATGT
>NW_010401058.1:862-1161 GCF_000710305.1 Buceros rhinoceros silvestris
GCGCGTGTTTTAATTAACCACCAAAAAAAAAAAAAAAAAAGGAAACTAAAATGTACCCTAAGGTAAAAAAACAAAGGCCAGCGACCAGCCTGAGCTGCCTGGGCCCTGCCCTGCCGGGGGATGCTTTCCTCAGTTCGGAGCTGGGATGTCCTTGCCTGGGGTCTGCTCCTGGCCACCGCCAGCCTCCTGCTGCAGCCACCTCGTGGTCTCTCCTCTTCACCTCCCTCTTGCATCTGGGGGGCAAATTGCGGAAACCTGGAGAGGCTGGCTCTGAGGGGTAGTGCAGGGGGTCCCTGGGG
>NW_010401058.1:1373-1703 GCF_000710305.1 Buceros rhinoceros silvestris
GCGGACGTGGCTGGATGACATGGGGGTGACACTGTGGATATGGGGAGATGTGCTGTTAGCAATGGGGACAAGGCTCCGGGATGCCCTGGGCAGGGGGTCCTTGCTCACCCTGACACCACAGCCACCCCTGTCCCCCATGGAGCCTCACCGGGAGTCGTTGAAACTGTGCCACTCGTTGGAGACCGGGCTCTTGCAGTAGGCAGTGTAGTGTCCCCCCATGGTGGTGCCTGAGTGGTTGGAGACAGCGTAGAGGTTGTAAATGGCGTGGTCTGTGGGAAGCAAGGGTGGTGCTCAGCTGTGCTGGCTGCTGGCCCCCAAGACACCAGGACA
>NW_010401058.1:1881-3486 GCF_000710305.1 Buceros rhinoceros silvestris
CTGCCCCCCACCATAGGCTGTAGCCCCCCAGGGGGCATGAAGGATCCAGTGGGGAGCTGCCAGGAGCCCAGGGCTGGCCTGGGGCCATGCAGGGCCTGACACTCACTGCAGCTCTGCGAGGCAAACTCCCGAAGGTCCAGGTCCTTCAGCTGGAAGTTGACGAAAGTGGTGAGCTTGCTTGTTCGTATCCTGGCCTCTGAGAAGCGCTTCAGGTCTTGGGAACCGTGTCAAGGAGCCAAGGGACAAAGGGGAGCCTGTGAGGAACTGCCTCCCCTCCCACCAGTGTCCCCTGGCCCTGTCCCTTTGCCCAAAGGATACGAAGCACCAGGATCTTGGGGAACTTCTGGATGTTGAATTTCTTTGTGCACCTCGTCCTGGCTTTGCAGCGACAACATGTCTGTGGGAGACAAACAAGCACAAGCAGGAGTGAGGGCAAAGGCTAGACCCACTGGGCAGCAAACCTGCAGTTCAGGCAGCACAGGCATGGAGGGAAAGGGGCCCAGTGTGCACTGAGGCAAGCCCCCCCATCCCCCCTGCCTCACACCCCGTACCGGTTTCTCATCTCCATCCAGCACGTCCTCTTTGGTGAAGAGCCGTAGGCAGTCCATGAGGGTCACCTCCCCATAGCCTTTCTGTGGGAGCACAGCACAGGTCAGGGACTGGGTGTGTGAGACAGGGGACCAGCGGTCAGCGGGGAATCCATACCTTGGGGATGGGCAGGGACAGGTCCCAGAAGGGGTCGAAGGCTGTGGAGCAGTAGCCGCACTCGCTGCAGGTCAGCGAACTCTTCAGCTGCCCAACAAAGAGGTCTGTTGGGGATGGGACAAAGCAGGGTGAGATGACAGTTCTCAGCCCTGCTTCCAGCCCAGCCCTGCCCTGCTCTCTCCACAGCCCTGCTCACCACTAATCCGACTGTCCTCCCTCTCCTGGTACCTCCTCCACATCTGGCGGCTCTTCTCATCGTCACTGCAAGAGATGGGGAGACAGACTGGTTCCGAGTGTGGCCTGGAGGATGCCAGACCCCACGACTCAGCCAGAGGGACCTGCACGGTCACTGTCCCTGGGCTGGGCTTGCACACCTTGTGGGGCTCATGCACTGTCTCTGCCCCAGCCACCACTTACGGAAGGTGGTCCAGGGTGTCTGTGCTGGCCCGTGGCCGCACCAGCACACGGTTCACCTCGCTGTGCAGTCCATCGAGGAGGAACCGCAGGAACTCCTGTGCATCCTGCTGGCTGCAAGATACGGGGCACAGCTGGTGAGAGGTGGCAGGAGCTCAGCTCCCCCCTGCCACCCCCACACTGACACCCCTTACTTGTAGCCAACAAAGCGGGGGGCATATCTCTGGATCTGCGTCTTGAACTCAGAGGGGCTCACGCTGTCATTGGGGGATGAGGTCCAGAGCAGCTGAATCAGCTTTGCAAACTCTGTGGGCGGAGAGGCAGGTCAGCAGCTCTGGGGGCTTCCCTCCAGGGGAGAGCTCAGCACACCGCTCCGGGGTCCCCTTGGCCAGCCCCATCCCTTCTGGAGAGACAACCTAATCCTCCCACTGGCTGGGCACCTACAGCACAGCGGCTGGCCCCCCCCAGGCCGGGGGGGGGCACGCC
>NW_010401058.1:3557-4883 GCF_000710305.1 Buceros rhinoceros silvestris
CGGCTGCCCCAGCAAGTCTGGGGAGAAGCCCTGACCTCTGGCTGGGGTCCCCCAGGACACGGGGTGGCCGTGGGTAGCAAGACTGCAGGGCCATGCTGCAGTGAAGCCCTGCAGGGTGTGAAGCCAGGGGCCAGTGGCTGATGGTTACCTGACATGAGGGCGGTGCGCATGCGGCTGTTGTTGTTGAGGTCCCGCAGGTACTGGTTCTGCAGGCAGTAATCCCGCAGCTCCTTGGTGTTGCTCAGGCACTGCAGGATGGAGTTCATGAAGCACTGGGGGAGGCAGAAGAGAAAACTGTGACAATGGGAGGCAGAGGGAGGAATGCAGTGACAGGGGGACACCTGGGGTGGGTGGCCAGAGGATGGGGACCAAGCAGTGCAGAGCACAGGAACACCTTCCTCCACCAGCACCAATGGGATCGAGGTGCAGGGAGCCACCAGGGTGAAAGTGCAGGTGCTGGCAGCAAGGTGAAGGGGCAGGGCTCCCCGCCACTGCTCCACGTACGTGCCTGCAGAAGAGCATGGTGTGAGCTGGGGCTGTGGAGCCGGGTGTCTGGGTAAGCACTCACCGTATTGCCAAGGTTTCGCAAGCCAGTCAGCCCCTGCACCACCTTGGAGCTCTGCAGAGAGAGGGAACAGGGTTGAGACAGCGCCTGGCACACACTGCCTGTGCCTGTGGGCACGTGTGAGGCCATGGTGCCATGGGCATCCATGCGGAGCAGACCCTCAAGTGCAAGCAGAGGCCTTATCACCCTGTGGATGTCGTGAGCAGAGCCAGTGCCACAGCTGCTCTCTGCACTGGTCGCACATACAACTGTGGCTGAGGACCTGGTGGGAAGCCACGACTGGTCTGCCCCATCCTGCTTGCCTGGCTGCTGCTGTGTGGTTCCCCAGCCCAGGGTAATGTGCATGGCTCAAAGTCCTCCCTGCCTGGTGACACTGCTGCCCCATGCCCTCAGCTGCAGGCCAGGCCAGCCACCCATGCTGCCTCCCCTTATCAGCCCAGAAGCTGGGGAGGGGTGGCAATGCCCCAGTGCCTGCCCCTCCGCTGCAGGAGGAGCACGGTGTCCCGCCACTGTGCTCCTTGTTCACTCTGGGAGTCCCCTTCAGAACACCCTGCACAAGCACAGCCAGACTTGGGCACAGCTGTTTTGCAGGATAAAGTCCACCCGGCAAAGTGCAAGCCCAGCCCTGTGGCAGCCAGCCCGGTGGTGTCATCCCCACCGCTCGCCGGCCTGGCTGTACCACCCCTGTGCCGCAGGGCTCTCCCAGGTACCTCCTGAGCCGGGCAAGCTTGCAGCACAGATGGGACGGGGGCAGGGGGGTA
>NW_010401058.1:4999-5337 GCF_000710305.1 Buceros rhinoceros silvestris
ACAGGGGGGTAGTTGGGTGCTGGGGCCAGAAGGCATCTCCACTCTTTGCTGGACAGACCGAGAACGTGGAGTGGCCTAGAGGGCCACAGCGTTGCCCACCTCCCTCCCATGGGGGACCAGGTGCTGGTGGAGACAAGTGATGGGAGACCAGGGGTCCGGCTCCCAGCCCCTGCATGCACAGAGGGTCGTGGTGGGGCAAACCTCGCCGGTGCCATGCCTGGAGCAGGGTGGGGGGCTTGTGGGGTCAGACTGCTGATCATGCCCCCCCAGCCTGACCAGGTTTTAAGGATCCTCAGGCAAACACCCCAGCTGCCCACCCCAGGCATGAGGAGGGGGAG
>NW_010401058.1:5489-5750 GCF_000710305.1 Buceros rhinoceros silvestris
GAGGGGAGGAGGGGAGGGGGCTCAGCAGCTCTGAAATAGCAGCAGCTGGTGTGCGTGTGGGAGGTGCTGAGCACCCAGCCCTGACAGCAGCCCAAAATAACCCAGATCCAGTTACACGTGCTCCTTAGCGACAGCGCAGGCATCACCCACCACAGGGGGGACCAGCACCAGCGGGTACTCAGCCACCCTGTGTGGGTCCACGCGGCTGTACCCGACTGACCGCGTACCCTGCGTGTCATGTGATTGTCCCTGAAGTGCCCC
>NW_010401059.1:0-217 GCF_000710305.1 Buceros rhinoceros silvestris
GGGGTGGCTGTGGCCATGGCCAGTAGCCCGCTCAGCCTCATAGGTGTAGTAGTCGAGGGGGGCACAGAAGAAACCGGGCTGTACCTGGTCACATTGCCTTCCCATGAGGTGGGGACGGCAGGGACAAGCCCCGTCCTCCATGGAGCACCTGGGGGTGACCATCTGGACTGTACTTTTGTCTAGCTCTGTCCTCACCCTTCCCTTCATTCCTGTCCCC
>NW_010401060.1:0-206 GCF_000710305.1 Buceros rhinoceros silvestris
GCTGTTCCCAGGCGCTCCCTCCATTGCGGGGGTCAGGCAGACACAGATGCACTTCGGCATGAGTCACCGCCTCGAGAGAAGCAAAGCCAGTTTCAACACCAGTATCTTGACCCGTTGCTCGTCCCTCCGTGTGCTCGTCCAGTGGCAAGCGGGGCTGCTTGTCCCTTGTCGGCGGGGGGGGGGCGCGGGGACCGCGCGGGCCCAAG
>NW_010401060.1:311-7168 GCF_000710305.1 Buceros rhinoceros silvestris
GCTTGTCCCTTGTCGGCGGGCGCTGCGCGAGCACCAGCCAGAGCTGACTCATGGCCAAGCCCGCCCTTGCAGCGGGATTAGCTGAGCGCTGCTGGGGATTAGCGCCTGGCAAACCTCTCGAGCACTCAGTGTTGTGTCTGCCAGAGGAGACAGCCCAAAGGAAACCGCCGGAGGGCCACGGGACTAGGAACAGCTACTCCGCGCATGTGGAAGAATTCCAGCAAGGTCCTCGTAGAGCAGATGGAGAATAAAGGGCACCAGGAGTCAAACTTTGGACTGAATAAAACATGAGAGAGACAAATATGTAACTTTATTGTTTATGTACAAATGACAAGTTTGTATTAAAAAGAGAATCCACCCAACCTCAAAGACGGCAAAGAGCAAGATGGCTTTGGGCTCCAGCCTCCCCCGCCTCTAAAAGCATTGCCGACAGTTATGGGGATGGAGCTTAACATCAAAGCTAGAGAAAAGGGTAAACCACCTTCTTTCAGCTTAAGAATCGAAATGAGCCGATCCACAAAATGAAGAACCTTCCACTCTACATGGATTAAAACAAAGAAACAAAAGTCAATTTGTTATCTACACGCTCTGGTTTAAAACAAACAAACAAACAAACGAAAAACCAAACCAAAACCAAACCTACAAAGCAAAGTATCAGCAACGGAAGTAACTAAGTCTCACAGCATGGATGGGGCACACGGAACCGCACCCCTGTTCCAGTGGAAGAGGAAACACCTCTCCATGGGTTTGCAGAGGACGGAGTGGCAGCAGCAAGATCAGCCAATTTTAGGAAGTTCCCGACGGAGGTGGAAGCATGGAAGAGTCAGGAATTCAGGACTATGACTACTACTACTATGCCTTAGTCTTCCTGCTCAAGTTGCTCAAGACTCAAGTGACTTTAAAATGATGGAAAGTACATGGTCCAAGATTTTTGCCCCCCATCTAAGCTCTCTAGAGCGAGCCACTCCCATCTGCAGACACTTGGCCAGAGCTGCCATCGTGCTCTTTCAGTCGCCTGGCATTTTCCTCAGCAGGGATTCACGCAGACCTAAATCCCAGAAGCCTCTGCACTGATGAGTCTAGTAGTCCTGTGGAGAGAGAAGAGGACAGGCGCGTCAGGGCCTCCCTGCCACCAGCACTGCCAGCGGAGCTGGGACTCAGACTTCTCTCGTCTCTACGCACCACTAGTGGCAGGCAACACAGAGAGATTTTTTTGTGTAGCTAAACTTTCAAAAGAAAGGACCCTTCAGAACCTGAGTTCAAAAACACACCAACCAAACCCAGATGCTTTTAACATTCCGGATGGTGACAAGGTACCAGGACGCCAACCAGCTTTCTCCATACAGAGTGCACAGGACTGAACTGCAACCCGGCTCCGTGACGAGCCTACCTGGGCTTATCTACAGTCAAATCCACGAGCCAATGATGATTTCATACCATCACACTGCTCAACCACCAACACACCACCTCAAGTTACAGCGGAGAGAGGTTTTTTAAGGCCAGAGGGCGGTCAGCCAGTCAGGCCTACAGATGAGCAATGAAAACAACGACAGAGCGCGGATACTTACGGCTCTTGGCTTTTTGTTTAACTTGAGATCAATCCTGTGGTTGGAAAGATAAGAGAAATGTCCGTTTCAATACATTAAGCCAACATGAGAGTTCAAAGAACCAGCTACTGCATTTGGCACAGGCTACGACAAGGACTATTGGGTTAATTCAATCCACGTTCTCGATTCGGCTGAGCCAAATCGCCGTCCCAGAATTACTGGACAAGAGCGGCAAGGAGATGGACAGTGGATTCTTTAGCATTGCCAAAATACATATTCCGTCCCCTCCAAATGAGAGTTAATAAAGGTTGGTACTACAAATCACGGGGCAGTTAGGCAGCATGGAGAGTGAGGTGACACACGCATGCTCGAGGGTAAATCGTTAGACGTGAGACTATGCCGCGGGTTGTTATTCCGACACGGTGGTAGCGGTTATTTACTCGGAATAGAGACAGGAGTTGGAGATGACAGGGATTAGATGAGGCAAAAGGAGCTGAGTTTATTACATTTTTCCAGAAGGAAATACCCAAGTCTAGGCTAATCTCCTTAAGAAGCAAAGCCAGAAGAATCAGATTTTAAACTAAGTAGTTACGTTAAAAAGTTCATCTATTTAAAAATGAAATAGAAAGGTAGAGAAGAGTGAAGTTAATTGAATTTTGCTGAAGTTATTAAATAAAATGTTACCTCCATCACGCTTTTCTGTTTTTAAAAAAACCTTCCCAGCCTACCCTAATATACATACCTACAATTAAACAGATAAACTAGGGGTTAGAGAGGTCTCGAAAGGCACATTGGTGTCTACACACTAACAACACAGCACAAGTACTAATTCAAGTCAAACTTACTCAAAGTCATAATCAAACATGCCAGACGGGCTGAGGGGCAGCATTTGAAAGGAAGAAAGCAATAGAAATTAATATACTAATGAATTAAATAAATTAGTTGATTAGCCACCCTAGCGAGATTACTAAAAAATGAAATAAAATGAAATAAACAATAAAGCCAGTGTTCAAACGCCACAAAATTCTCGCGATTTCTTAACCAGAAAAGGGCATGACAAGCCCCGCAGAGCGGGCAGAGTCCCCCTCCCCAACTGGATTTCTGGGCTAAGGCGTTAGAGCAGAGGTTCTGTGAGGGGGGTTCAGCACCGGGAAGGGCAGCTCCCGCCCCGCGGAGCACACGCCAGCTCACGGGTGGGCGGTCGGATTTGCGTGCAAAGACCGGCGAGCAGGCGGTCAGGAAGCAGTGGCTCTGTCGTGGTTATTGCAGCAAAGCAAAGCTCGTTCAGGCAGCAGCGGAGACGGGAACGATGTGGCCAACTTCACCCTGGAGAGTCCTCACCACGCACACGCACCCCCCTCTTCACTCGCTTCCTTCAGAGCCACAACAACACCACAGTCACTTGGCCAAAGCCAGCTACGGTTCTGGGACGTTCCCCGCCTCATCTTGGCTCTCATGCGGGTACCACCGCGCTACCTCTAGACACGGCTCTGCCCCATGCCTGCCGTGATCATGGGAGAGGCATTTCCATCCCCGGCGGTGAGGGAGCAGCATTTCAGCACTCGGTTTCTGACAGGTAACAGCAGTGTTCTCTCCTGATGTACTTCTTAGCCATGAAAATTGTTGAGCACACAGAAAATCGTCGTCTTGGCCCTCCTGTGGTCTCAGGGGGGAGAGGATGACCTCAACCAAGACACTGTAATTTTCATCTGACTCCCTGGTCTAACTGTTCAACCGTAAACTGCTCATTCACACCAGTCGTGCCCAGTCGGAACCAAACTCTCCCCGCTGCTGTCGCTGGCACATGCAGCAGAAAATCCAGTGGAGTCTGTGCTCCTTCAAGAAGCCTGTTCCCAACACCTCCCAGTCCCTCAGGGCAGGTGACCAGAACTCAGGAGTGTGCTGGCAAACGGAGGAGCCTCAGCACACAGGGGAACGCCAGCAGCTCTTCTGGTTGGTCTGCTTTTCATTCCACGACACTCGGGACACGGACACACGGGTCTCTTCCAGCAGAGCCCCTCGGGGCTCGGTGTGTTTTAAGGCACTTTGCTGTCCCGCCAGTGGACTGGGACTGGTTTGTCTTTGGGGTTTTTTAACACAGATATAACTGAAAATGGATTGGTCTTTTCTGTCAAAACTTGGGGGTATCAGTAACAGCAGTCACAGCTGCAACACAGTTTTTATTACAGACAAACCTCTTCGTTGTCTCCTCTTCATCACCTCTGGCCGTGCTAAGTATGACAAACCCAACAGTGACCCACTGGCTAAGCCCTTCACAATGCAGATGTGTCGGGGGGTCTCTCAGGATGGGAAGAGCTGCTGTACCCTGTCAGACCAGGGCTCCGCACATCCAGCACCGTCCCCGACAGGAGCCAGCACCAGCTGCTTCAGCGGGAGGGTCACAGCAGAACCACCAGAGCCACCCGAGCTCTCAGGAGGGCAGGTTCTTCCTAGCGCCCGTCGCTACAGTTCAGGGGAATGGACTGGAAGAATGCCTGTTATCCACAGCATTCCTCTTGCACCCCACTGCGTCTGCTCTGGGCGGGTTTGCTGCCCGCGTAGGGACTTAAGACGATACTTTATCATGTGGCTGAAATCGCGGCTTCTGAAGCTGTACTTCAGTTCTCCAGACTGCTCCTCTGAGCTTGGTTGCAGGGGCAGTTTCCTGTGCTATCCCTGAACTGCCCCCAGCTGTCTACAGGCAAAAAGAGGTTTGAAATGCTTGGGACTCCCCAGCTCCTGAGGAGCCGAAGGGACATCCAGCACTTTGGGATGTTTACCCAGTTAAGCCTCTGTAGGAGAAAATTCTGTTCTAGGAACTAACGATTCAAAACCTAACCAAGGAGAAGAAGTCGTTAAGCATCTCTGAAGCACTACACCTCCCTCCCAACCCAGCTGCTCCCCAGCAATCTCTGCACACAGTCACCACTTTCCTTTACAACTTGTCTCTCTTCTAATTGTATGAGAAGGTTCCTTGAAGACGAAAGCCCAGACAGACACAAACCCAACCGGCTCAAACTTAGCAAGAGCACTTGGTTTTTAAAGGCTCCTTTACTTCTCATACTCCTTACGTCCAGTCCCAGCACTCATTCCAAGAGGTGCAGCTCTGCAGTAGAGGTCTCCTGTGCCCGAGCACGTGGATCTCCATGGTTTTCCCCACAGGGCCTGGCTCCATGGTCATACTCTGGAAATCCTGGGACCAGTGCTGCTGGGTGGCACCAAGACCTGGTTAAGCAGCAGGTTGTGCTGGCCCGTGGAGAGCAGCTGGAAGGCAGGGGATCAGTTAGATTCCTGAGCCATCAGCCTGCCGTGCTGCACCACGTCTCAGGGGCAGAACTGGTCACTGAGATGCAGCCAGAAAGAGTTCAGGAAATCCTTGTTTCACAGGAATTTCAGGTCAGTTTAATAACAAACATGTTGAGGTGACAAAGCACTCTTCTATGCCGTAATCGAGAGAGACCCGGTTTGGTACATGACAGCTGAAAGGGCTTGGGGCATAATTCTTAGCAAAGACACTGGGAGCATCCACAACCCCCAAAACATCACAGTTTTCTTTTTCACCTCCTCCTCCAGAGGAACCACCGACACTCCTGTCTGACTTGGTCCTGAAGAGACCAAGCAGCCAGCTCAGGAGGCCAGGACTGCAACCCCCCTCCCCAGGAAAGAGACAGCAAAGCTGGGTCAGAAGCGCCCTGTGCTGCTTGTTTAACCTCCCCTCCTGAGACAGTGGAGCCCTGAGGAGCACTACAGGACACAGACAACTGAAAACCAGAAAAATCACCAAAACGAATGATGTGAGCTGCTCATTACTGTAACAAGTCACTAGCTCCTGTGGCACATGAAGCGATTCGCCAGCAGCTCACCGTCCCGGCGCAGGGCAAGAGGGCGGCTGGTACCACTAACCTGTGTCGGTTTTTGTTCTTCCGTTTTTTGTGGCTGCTGTGGTGGCTCCCAGAAGAGGTGGAGGAAGCAGCTTTCTGGGGCTTCACCCCCTGCACTGACCCATCCAGCTCTTCCGCATCCTCCTGGCTGGGCTCATTCTCCTGATTGTGGAAGTCTGGAGAAGTGTCACTTTCTGTGCCACTGCCTGGCTCCCCTAGAGCACGACACAGAGATGAGTGCAGTGGTTACTGCCCGCAGCATTCCCCCCGCCTGCCTGGGCAGAGCCCTGCTTAGAAGCACCAACCCCAGCCAAGTGCATGGGGCAGCAGACACACCTAAGCCAGAGGCACCGGGAGGGAAGAGAACCTGAAAATCATCCTGCAGGACAGCAATGGACCCGCTCCGCAACCGACCCACATGGGAATCGCAGCCGATTCGGTACCGATACGAAAACGTTTTGAGAAGTCCTGACCGTGAGCGGCTCCTCCCCCTGGCACTCGCCACTGGCTGACAGACATGCTGCTTCAGCTCCTCCAGCCGCTCCCTCCAAAGAGCACCAAACCCGTTTCACTACGTTTTACACACAATAAACCTTTGCTAAGGACCATTTACTCGAGAAAGGGAGCTCAGCTCGACCTCTGTTTCTCACAGTGGCACTTTGCTGACTGGTGCAGCCAGGGGTTGTACAGGGAGCTCCTCAGAGGAGCAGCCGCAGTCCCTGGCCCAGGAGCAACGAGCACAGTGTGGATCCGGACACCTGGAGATGGAGCTGAATGGTGGGGAGGAGCGGTAATGCTTTCAGATTCCGAGAAAAATGAAGAAGAGACTTACGCTTCTCGATGAGCTGGTCCTGAACTCCAGCTAATGCACTGACCGCCTAGAAAAGTGAGAGGGACATTAATGACAGCAGTAATTCCCTCACCACTCTTTCAACGCCCCACAGAGCATCCGCAGGCCTGTCCTTGAAAGAGCTGAGAAGCCAGCACCAGCGTGGCACAGCCCGAGGGGCGAGGAGCAAAACCAAAGGACACAGATGGCAGCAACAAGCACGTGGGATGGGTGGCTCTGGACTGCGGTTGCCTTTTGCCTCTCTGGGCACTACGAAAAAGGTTTCTGAAAGAGGCAGCAATAGGGGATGAAGATACTCAGGACAGGGGAGATAGAGCAGGTGCAGGAGCTTAAATGGAACACAGGTACTGCAGCAGCATCAAAAGGGCATCAAGGGATGGAGAGAGGAACGGGGGTGCGAACAGAGACAGGGCTGGCACTCACCGCTGCCGAGGTGACCGAGGACTTGCTGAAGAGCCGCTCGGCCTCCTTGAACTTGCGGTTCCTCCGGTCGTTTTTGCTGTTAGAGTTCCTGGGACAGAGAGAAACACCATGGCGGGAGCCGGGCAGGGCTGGGGCTGGGGCAGGGGCGGGGCAGGG
>NW_010401061.1:0-211 GCF_000710305.1 Buceros rhinoceros silvestris
CAGCTGTGAGCGAACCCCTCGTCTCCCCCCGCCGAGGCTGGAGCAGACGGATCAGCCGGGCTCTCAGCTGGGCTTTTGATTCCTTGTTAATAAAGTCGGCTGTCAGGCGTCGCGGCTGCTAATCCCTCCGTTTCCCCGCGCCGCGACAGGGCAAGTGGCTCCTGCTAATCAGCCATGGCTCAGCGGGCGGGGAGGGGGGTGGTCGGGGCAC
>NW_010401061.1:342-2323 GCF_000710305.1 Buceros rhinoceros silvestris
CAGGACTGTCCTGCTGCCCCAGGCTGCCCTGCCATGGCCTTAGAACCTCCCAGTGGTGCAATGGCTTTGAAGCAGCCGAGTGAGGCAGTGCTGGGGGTGTGCAGAGCATCCCAGTGACCATGCCGTAGTATACACAGCAGCGCACGAGGAAGTTGCAGAGTGACAGGGCTGATGTGCCCAGCAGGTCCCCAGTGCCACCAGACTGTTCCCCTGCTGCCCCAGGCTGCCCTGCCATGGCCTTAGAACCTCCCAGTGGTGCAATGGCTTTGAAGCAGCCGAGTGAGGCAGTGCTGGGGGTGTGCAGAGCATCCCAGTGACCATGCCGTAGTATACACAGCAGCGCACGAGGAAGTTGCAGAGTGACAGGGCTGATGTGCCCAGCAGGTCCCCAGTGCCACCAGACTGTTCCTTCTTGTTGCTGGCAGGTGGCAGGATGAGGACATCAAGTGTCCTGGCCAAGCACCTCTGCCCTGTGGCGCTGAGCGCCGTGGCGAAACTGGCAGCAGCCCTGCGAGGTCCCAAAGGGCCATCCTGGGACACGACACAGGTCAGGATCCGGCCTCAGCTGCACAGTGCCATCGTTCTGCCAGCCAGCACTGCCTTCCCGTGTCCCCTTGTCCTTTAAGCACAACCCGGAGGCAGTGGCAGCGGGATGCAGCACCCTGTGCAGGGGGATTTAATCACCGTCATTAACCCCACAACAGCATCATTAGGGAGAATGAAGTTCTCACTCCACCAGAGATGTTGAAAACCTCACTCTGGGTGATGACGGCATGGGGGGGACCAGGCAGAGGGGGGTATGTGGGGTCTACAAGGCTGTCACCACATGCCCCAAGCCGCCTCCTTGTGTCCCTGTGGAGCCTGGGGAACTGACTCCGATGGGCAGCACCATGGCCTGGCTGTGGGGAAGAGGGGACAGACACCATCTGGGCACAGGATGGCTGTGGTGGCTTTGCCACTACCATGTGCTGAGCCCTTGGTTTGCTTTACTTTGGTTTTTTTGCAGCTACAGGGCCAGCTAAGCTGGGGTACCCCTGGGACATGCCCCCAGGGGTGGGGTATTGGCCCTGGTACCTCCGGTGAGGACAGAGAGGGAGGTCCCCTCCCCTGAAGGGACCCAGCTGGAGATGGCTGCTCCTGGGAGGTGCGGGGACATGCACCTCTCCCTGCCCTGACCCACTTGCTGTTGCTCCACGGGGCCTCGTGCAGGCGGCGATTGCCCAGCTGCAGCGGGGCTCTTCCAGCACTGTTTGCACTAAAATTGCAAACTCATTATTTTAATTACGTGCAGCCTTCCTGCGCTAATGAAGTTGGGAGCCTGGTGATGGGTTTCTCCGCTAATTAAGAGCATTGTTCTCGAGTGGGGCTGCACTCAGTTCCCCATGCCCCAGGACAGCAGCACCCACTGGCACCTGTCCCTGGGACAGGCTGGGCCTGGGTGCCGCAGGGCAGGCAGAGGGTGTAGGGTTTGTGGGGTGAACGTGGAGCTCTGCTGGGCATAACCCTCTTGCTTATCCCCAGTCACCTCCCAGCAGAGAGGTGACACCACGCTACAGTGGGACCATGCTGCGAAGGGCCACATGCAGGCGAGGCAGGTGGCGGCGTCCCCATCCCCAGCAGGACATCCCAGCATGTCAGTGCCAGCTCCATCCTCCAGCAGCCTCGTGGTGCCAGTACTCAGTCCCTGCAGCCCCCGCCCTGCCCGGGACTGCCGGAGCCAGGCAGTGCATGTGCTGGGGCCGAGGACTCCTCTCTGCCGGGGAGAGTGGCTCTGCTTCGCGGGATGAGGACCAGCAGGGTATTGTTCACCCACTGCCACGGCGTCAGGAGACCCTGCGCTGCTGCCAGCAGCAAATGCTCTCGTTTATTTGTCAAAGGGCTGGGATAAATCAAAGCTGCTCCAGCCCAGTGCCTGCGTTCGGGTGGTGGGGAGGAGCCACCCCATGCTTGGGGACATGCTGGCCCCCACGAGCACCTGCCA
>NW_010401061.1:2512-2873 GCF_000710305.1 Buceros rhinoceros silvestris
CCAGAGGTCCCGTGAGCTGGAATTGGGGCCAGGACTGGCCTGCCTGGGCACGCGGTGCCAGTGCTGAGCATGGTGCTTTATAGATGGGGTTTGGGGAGCCATCTGTTTAAAGGAGGAGATAATGAACTGGGGGGAGATGAGAAAAATGCTAAGGCCGGGCGGTTTTTCAGAATGAGCCCGCATTCGCGGGACGTAAAAGATGAATAACCTCCCCACGTGTTCAATATTCATGAGCTCCCAGCTGTAGCGAGCGGCTCAGTGCTGGGTGGGGACAGCCCCGTCACCGCCACATCACTGGGACCCGTCCGCAGCCGCGATGTCGCGGGGACGCTAAACACCCGCAAGGAAGCTCCCGTGGCTG
>NW_010401061.1:3080-3521 GCF_000710305.1 Buceros rhinoceros silvestris
GTCGGCGAGCTGCTCCCTGGCCTGTGTCGGAGGCAGGTGGCTGCTAATTGATATTTCCTTCCTCTGTAGTTTGATGAAAGGCTCTGGCAACACCGAACTGATTAAAACATCAAGGGGAGGCCCCCGCGCTTGCCTTTGATTTGTCTCGGGAGATGATTGCTGCTCTGCTCGCCCGTCCAGCCCAGCCGGCGCTGGAGACGCCGGTGCGTGCCGCCCGGTGCTCTGCGCCTCTCCTGCCGGCACCCTTCCAGCTTCGCCAGCTGCAATGGCAGCACCTCTGGGCTCCCTCCTCACCAGGCTTCATCCCGTGACCTCTTTGCTTGGCTGTGGCTTCGCTCCCTGCAGCCAGAGGGGATGGTCCCCGCTGGCCGGGCTCCGCCTTTCTCTCCCCCTCTCCCACAAGCCAGTGGCCACGACCCACTGGATCGCGCACGCGACGCC
>NW_010401061.1:3697-3920 GCF_000710305.1 Buceros rhinoceros silvestris
CCAGCCTCTGCCCTCCTCCCTCTGCGTTGCTATTTCACTTTCTTGCTCTTCACCCCCAGGGACTTTCTCTGGGGTTTGGGCCAATTTGCATACATTGTAATCTATAAAAAATTAAGCGGCGCTGGCTGCCGCTCTGAGTCAGACCTCCCCGTCCTGAATCTTAAGGAGCTGAATAATTTTCCACTTTTGCTGAGATGTGTGGAGTCTGATTCATGTTCATCTC
>NW_010401061.1:4127-4614 GCF_000710305.1 Buceros rhinoceros silvestris
CCTTCCAACCCCGCCCGGGCCCCCCCCCGGCCCCGCAGCGTGGCCACGCAGGCCGCAGAGGACTCTCCTCCCATCCGGGCCATGCTGGCAGCGAGGGACCATGGGATCTGGGGGCTGGCAGGATCTGATCCACCTTCTGACGGTCCCCAACTGCATCCCCAGCCCTTGGAACGCTACGGGGAGCAGGAGGTGCCTGGGCTGGATGCGGGAGGTGGGAATGGCTTTGCCCCCTCTCTGGGGATACTCCAGCAGAGCTGCTCCCCTGTCCCCCTCCCCGGGTGCTGATGGATGGGACGGAGCTGTTAATATTCAGCACGCTCCGCCATTTCTCCACCTTCTGCCATCTGCCCAGCTCTGCCCACCATTTCTATTCTTGCCGCCGACGTAACGCTCCCTGCTTGGCGCTGGGGGGGAGCGCGCGGGACCCTGGCCCCCAGCCAGCGGTGGGTGACGCTGTGCCCGGGCACCCAGCCCCTTCCCCCCAGTC
>NW_010401061.1:4676-5091 GCF_000710305.1 Buceros rhinoceros silvestris
GGCGCTGGGGGGGAGCGCGCGGGACCCTGGCCCCCAGCCAGCGGTGGGTGATGCTGTGCCAGGGCACCCAGCCCCTTCCTCCCAGTCCCGTGCCAGCCGCAGGGAGGACCCCCCTGGCACGGAGCTACAGCCGCCGTCTTGACCTGGGTGTAAATAAGGAACTAGCATCTGGTTTAAGCAGCCCCTCCAGGCACGGGGCTTTGTCGTCTCGATACCTGCGTTCATCTGTAAACTACCACGGCAGCTCTCCGGGAAGGCAGCCAAGCTAATAATCCCCCAAAATGGGGCAATAAAATACCCACAAAGGTGACGCCTTTAAATCATGCCAGAGACCCGGCTTTGCCACCCAGTGCTGGGGCGTGCCCCTCCTGCCGGGGAGGGCGTGCCAGGTGTTCTCATGAAAGCGCTGCCGGAC
>NW_010401061.1:5272-5764 GCF_000710305.1 Buceros rhinoceros silvestris
CTGCTGCTCCTGGAGCACACCCAGCTTGGCCAAACTGGCACCCGTGGGTGACACAGCTAGGGGCAGGCAGGGGTGCAACGGCTCACTGGATGCCCAGGCATGGGGGGATGGTGGCTCATGGCACAACTGGGCATACCAGTTCTGCTTGTCCCAGTGGCTTCGGTCCCCGGGGCTGGCTGGTGGGAGCCACGGCACCACGCTGCGCCGGGTCTCCCTCTGCTCCTCTCGGCACTGGAGCATTAGGAAGCTGGCAGCATATTGTTTGACGAGCGGATAATCCGCTGAATTGCAAACAGCTTTACCCAATTGAAGAGGCGGATTACCGCTCTCCAGCTTAATCATGTTGACATCTCGGAGAGTAGCCAGAGCTTGTCCTTTTTGGCACCCGGCAAGGGCCTCCGTGGCAGCGCAGGGTCCCCCAGTAGTGACGTGCCATGGGGCTGGGGGGCAGGAGGTGGGCTGTGGTGCTGGCAGCCAGCCCTGACCCTGTCA
>NW_010401061.1:6043-6654 GCF_000710305.1 Buceros rhinoceros silvestris
GTGCTGCGGTGGCTGCTGCTGCTGAGCCGTGCCAAGCCGAGCGGCTCCCTGCACCGCTTGATACCAGCTCAGAGACATAGTGCCAAGGGCTAATCCCTGCCCAGAGGGATTTCTGTTCTCCAGCCTCAGTTGCTGGCTTTGGATGGCGCTGGGCAGCCAGGATTTGGGGAGCAGCAGGGCGTGCTTGTCATGCTCAGCCACGTGCTGCCGCAGTGCCCAAATCGCAGCCCTGTGCCCGGGAGCAGAGCAGCAAAGCCATGGCTTGGCAAAGCTGTGGGCTTTGGGGGAAACTGGGAGAGACAGCAGAGGGGAGTGCTGGCCTGGGGATCCTGCTGGCCCTGGGGCCAGCGAAGGCAGGCTTGCGGGTGCCGCGCAGGCTGAGCGGGGAAGGGAGGAGGAGGCTCTGTGCTCCCCAGGCGGACGGTACTCTGGATCCAGTTGCCATGGAAACTGCGCTGCTGTCCCAGATGCTGCTAACTTTGAAGTCCACCCAGGATGGAATCAGCCCAAAAATAACAATAAGATGCTCTGCGTTTTAAGGTGGATCGGCAGAATTGCCAGAGCGAGCGGCAGGCGCCGGGTATCCCTGCTGCCCCCCCCACCCCCGCACC
>NW_010401061.1:6783-7666 GCF_000710305.1 Buceros rhinoceros silvestris
ATTGCCGGAGCGAGCGGCAGGCGCGTGTATCCCTGCTGCCGCCACGCTCCCGGCACCTGGCAGCCCTCCTGGACGTTTATGGGGCCCTATAAATGGATTTGAAGAGTTGCATCAGGCTCTGTATGAAATACTGACTCTGCAGTTGAGAACTCTGTCCCGAAAGCCACGTCGGCTTGAGCATTCGTGGCGATAAATATCTGCTCGGTGCTTTGTTATGGAAGGAGGGTTATGAGCACCGCTGGAACAGGGAGTAAAACCCCTGGTTTGTCGCCTGCAATTCATGAATGAACAGCGGGAAGGGGAGGAAGGGGCCGTGTCCAGCCCTGCTCGGGAGCGTGCCAGTGCAAAAGTCAGGCTGCTCCGGGGGACAGGGGTCACATCTTCTGGAGCTGCTCCCTGCGGCACTGCCAGGCCGCCTGTCACCAGCCCGGCCGCCATCCACTGCCCGTGGCCACAGGGTCCTCAACCACACTGGGCTGGATGGGTCGCAGGGCACGCACAGGGTGCTGAGGGGGAGCTGGGCTCCTCTGGGGCTGCCCATGCTGCTCCCGTCACCGGTGCGGCCGATGGTGGGACGTCCTCCCTGCACAGCACATGAGCGCTTGTCCTCTCCCTCCCGGCCCCACGTGCCCCGCGGGAGGGAGTAATTTGCACTTAATTGTGATGAGGTGAAGAGCACCAAAATGGGAAGTGAACGCAGAGCTGTGGATCGATGTGGACTCTGTGTACTTTAATTATTCACTTAATCGTGGTGACACAGGCTTCTTAGCACTGGGGGTAATTAGATTTGTGTTCATTGATTCCCCAGGCTGCCATTATCTGGAGAGAAATGAGCGGGTGCCTTGCCTGGGGTGCCAGCATGGGCAGAGGGATGGCACAGCCC
>NW_010401061.1:7754-8194 GCF_000710305.1 Buceros rhinoceros silvestris
AGCATGGGCAGAGGTATGGCACAGCCCACCCCGGCCAGCCCGCACCAAGGCACTTGGGACACAGGGAGCCCCGCCAACATGCTGGATCCCCTGGGACTCACTGTGGCCCTGGGTGTACCCCAAACTCACACCCTCTCTCTTCCTCTCACCAGTTCCCATCGATGCCACAAAGGGGCTGAAGATGCTTTACGTGTTTGTGGACATAAAGATCGATGCGACCCATTTCCTGGAGACCATTCGCTTCAACTTTGCAGCAGGCACCTCCCTGGCCCTCGTCAGCACCATCCAGTTCGTCTCCACGCTGCAGGTGAGATGGGGACCCCCAGCAGTGCAGGGCGTGGGGTGGGGCTCATGTCTCCCCCAGCCTCGGCTCTGGCTCAGTCCCTCTCTGCCCCACTCAGGCCGCCCCGGGGTGCTGGTGGTGCCGGTTCCCCTCCAAC
>NW_010401061.1:8469-8717 GCF_000710305.1 Buceros rhinoceros silvestris
GATGCAGTGCCGGCAGCGGCAGGGGAAGCTCCGGCGGGTCCGTCTGTCTGCCCCTGAACGGCCGGCTGGGCCGGACGGGGGGAGATGAATGAGCCTCTTGAGCCATGTCTGTCTAAACACGGGGCTATCGAAGCGTTAAGCATTTTCCCTTGTCTTTTAATTGATACATTGTCTGGGCCTCGCTGAGCATTTCGGCCGTGCGGGGACGTTACTCTCCGTGATGATGCTGCCCCGAGCAGATCGGCTCC
>NW_010401061.1:9147-10222 GCF_000710305.1 Buceros rhinoceros silvestris
GTGCCCACTCCATCTCCCCGTGCTGCTCGGAGTGGCATGTGTTCGTAGCGCAGAGGAAATAATTGAGTCGTATATCAGAATAGATAATAGATGGAAGGGCGGGTGGATAATTGGAAAAGACAAATGGCCGGGGCCCAACATCACAGCAACATTAATTTTATTTAAGGACAGCAAATTAGAGGGAGCACTTCGCTTCCTATCACCTAATTATTTTAGGTAATGGAAATGCTTAATGTACTGTGAATACAGTGCTCTGCAGAATAAATAAATACAAGAACCCCACCCTTGGGGGGAGCTGGGGAGCCCAGGTGCAGGATCAGGCCCTGCTGAGCCCTCTCTCACCCACCCTGCTGGGAGCCAACAGCACCGGGAGACACGGGTGGCCGTGGAGCGAGCCGGGCGCATGGTTGCTGCTACAAGAACCCCACCCTTGGGGGGAGCTGGGGAGCCCAGGTGCAGGATCAGGCCCTGCTGAGCCCTCTCTCACCCACCCTGCTGGGAGCCAACAGCACCGGGAGCCAAGGGTGGCCGTGGAGAGAGCCGGGCTCATGGTTGCTGCATGGTCAGCGGAGGCTCCAGCTTCACCCTGAGCCACACAGGGTCTGGAGGAGAGGCACTGCTTTCCACTGCTCCCCAAGGGCATCAGGAGCAGGCAGGGGTGGCCAGGCTGGCACCACATCACCGAGAGTGGGTCCTTCCTGCTGCCGGAGGAGCCGCAGTGTGGTACTGACCAGCTGCCCACGCGGGTGCACGCAGCCAGCGTACCTGTGTCCTCCCCACGTTATTATTTTCTTCTTTCCCCCGTCTCTGGGGCTAACTTTTGCAGACAAATTAGCTTTGATCTCCCAAAATGTCATTCTCCAATTAAGGGCAAAATCTAGTCAAGTTTTACGTCTGAATTCATTTTCCAAGCCCTCACTCCATTAGGGCAGCTGAATGAAAGGCTTTGAAATGTAATTGCTGACTTGAAATCTGATTAGAAATGGAAGCAGCAACGTCTAGAACCAGCCGGTGAGATGGAGCAGCTCCCAGGCACCCCATGCCGGCGCGGCCATCCCTCCTCAACCCGAGCACG
>NW_010401061.1:10484-10716 GCF_000710305.1 Buceros rhinoceros silvestris
ACTGGTGGGCACAGGGATGGGGGCCGCTGTTCCTGCGTGCTGGAGCTCTCCCTCCCGTCTCGGCAGGTATTTGGGTGACGGGCGCTTCCACCTGGAGTCCATCATGATCGCCAACCCGGGGATACCTGCGTACAGGTACGGGCAGCCGCGGGCATCCTCTCCGGTCCCCAACAGCGGGGAGCTCCCCCAGCACGCTGGGGACCCACCGTGTACCCCAGGAGCACCCCCCACC
>NW_010401061.1:11055-11493 GCF_000710305.1 Buceros rhinoceros silvestris
TGAGGCCACTGAAAGCAGATGAAATATCAGGAGTGAAAGGCTGGGCCCATTTGGTGAAATCTGAATTTCTTAGTAGGTCGTTTGTTACTAACGGGAGGCGCACGTCAGGTTTATGGCGCTGGTGAAGCTGCCGAAACCCGAGTGGGATTTGATTAAAATTCTCCTCGTCAAACAAAGCAACAAATCAAAGATTTCTTCATAATTGATGAGGCGGGGGTGGGGGGGGAGGGGTGGGCAGTGGAGCATGAAGCCGAGCACGGAGCCCAGGCTGTGCTGGTTGTTGGAGGGCTGCGGTGGGACACTCACCTTGTCCCTATCCTTGTGCCCTCCTTGCCCCCTAACGAACTGGCTGGGCCCTGCATCAGCCAAGGAAGAGATGCTGTGTTGGCAATTAGTGCTGATGAGGGAGGGGCATCCTTTGGGACCAATACAGGGGGC
>NW_010401061.1:11609-13261 GCF_000710305.1 Buceros rhinoceros silvestris
GAGGGAGGGGCATCATCTGGGACCAATACAGGGGGAGGGCAGGTGATGGGGCACGTGTGAGCCTGGCTCTGCTTTGCAGGTATGATCCCTACAGCAAGGTCTTCTCCCAGGAGCACTACGGCCACGAGCACATGCACCGTGCTCGGCAGGACGCCATCCGCTCTGCCGCCAGCGCCCGCTGCTGGGGGCTCATCTTGGGCACATTGGGGCGTCAGGGCTCCCCCAGCATCCTGCAGGTACCGCCCCCTCCCCACAGCCCCCACCGGAGCACTGGGCACTGCCTTCTAAGTGGGGGAGGAAGGACCGGTGAGCAATGGCACCATGGGCACAGTGGAGCGAGGGTGGACCTGGCACTGGTTGAGGTTTGCTTGCCCCTGAGCTGAGCAGGCAGGAAATTAGCAGCGGATGAGGCAGGCTGGACTAGGGCTCGTTAAACCTGCCCCTCGCTGGGGAGAGCTGGCCAGCCTTGGAGACCCCCCTGCACAGGCAGCTTGGCAATTAATTCCCTGGGTTTGTTTTAATTGGATGAACTTGCGATCAGGTTCACCATCCCTGCTCAGCCGCTGCGCTGGCACTTTCTGTACCCTGGGTGAGGGGTGTGGAACCACAGTGTCCTGCCCCACAGGAGCACCCTGAGCACAGCAGCCCTGCTCATACCCAGAAATTCTGGGGGAGCCGCAGGTGAGATTTGGGGCAGTGCAGGGTCCAGTGGGGCAGCGAGGTCCCAGCAGCTGTTCTGCAGCAGGCAGGACACAGGCATGGCTGGGACTGGCAGAGCAGGGGGCAATTAGTGCTGCTTTTGGAGGACAAGGACGTCTCTGGTGCCTCCTGGGCCCCCCTCCTCCTCCTGCAGCCTCTGGCCGAAGCCAGCCCTGTCCTCCCAGGGAAGGCAGCTGCTAACGAGAACAGATTGTTGTCATTGAGTGGTAATTACTTCATTAGGCTGAGGCACGCGCTGGGGAGAGCCTGGCACAAGCTGGAGCTGTGGTCACCGTCATTGTGCCCAGCCTGTGTGAGCCAAGGAGACCTGGCTGTGGGGCAGAGCAGGGACCTAGAGTGTCCGATGGCCAGGAAGGGGGAGGGCTTGGGGGACTTGCCGGGCCCTCCGTCGGGGATTCCCTAATAACCCCAGTGGTCACCGTCATTGTGCCCAGCCTGTGTGAGCCAAGGAGACCTGGCTGTGGGGCAGAGCAGGGACCTAGAGTGTCCGATGGCCAGGAAGGGGCAGGGCTTGGGGGACTTGCCGGGTCATCTGTCGGGGCTCCCATAATACCCCCAGGTGCCTTTTTCCTCCAACAGCATCTGGAGTCACGTCTCCGTGCCCTGGGCCGGCCCTTCGTGCGGGTGCTGCTGTCAGAGATCTTCCCCAGCAAGCTGCGGCTCTTCCCTGATGTGGACGCGTGAGTTCTGCTGATCCACCCACCTCCAGATTTGGGGTCCCCAGGATGCCCTATCCGTGTCCAGGCCTCCTGTTCCCATGGGAGGCTGTCCCTGCCACATCTGTCCTGCTGTCTCCTGGGCTGGCACTGTGCACCCCTGCACGTGCTGCGCTCACGGAGCGGGGAGGGGACGTGGTTGTCCTTGGTGGCCCTGGCACAGTAGGGACCTCCTTCTCTGACCACCCTGATTCTTTCTGGGGGGCTTCCATGAGG
>NW_010401061.1:13518-13781 GCF_000710305.1 Buceros rhinoceros silvestris
GAGGTGAGCTCCCCTCCCCCGTTGTGGGGGGACCAGCCCTGGCTACAGGGATGCACCAAAGCCTCCCTGTCCGGGAGGGATTTCCAATCTTGTGAAACCAGCGGGATTCCAGGTGCCATGAACTTCACTCTAGCAGTGCTCAGCGCGCCAAGCTGCTGCTCTGGGACTTCCCCCAGCACCGCTGGCTCCCCCGCGCTCAGCTCCTTGTCCTCTCTGCAGGCGGCAGTGGCTCTCCAGGACATCGAGTGGCAGCAGCCTTACCC
>NW_010401061.1:13977-14209 GCF_000710305.1 Buceros rhinoceros silvestris
AACCATGCCACCCCCCAGCCCTCACGCCACAGCCGGACGGCTCAGGTGGGCAGTGTGGCGTCACCGGGGCACGAGGCGTCACCAGGGCAGCGGGTCCCCACTCCGGCCCTTCGATTTCGGGCTGTGCGGGGCGGGGGGAGCGTTGGCGCGGGTTGAGACCCGGTGCCGTGTCGTGCCCGGTGCCGCGTGCCAGAAGCGCCACCCTGTGGCTTCGTTCCCGGTGAACAGCAGC
>NW_010401062.1:0-218 GCF_000710305.1 Buceros rhinoceros silvestris
CCGCCAACCGCCTGCCTGTCCATATCCCGACCCCGCGCACGCGTGCGGCGCCGACCCGTCCCCCCCGCCATGTCCTATCCACCCCCCTTGTTCCCGCGCGTACGCTTGTGCTTGGCAGAGTTTTACAGTTCACCCTTCTTTCTCAAATCAGGCAAAAAATGTAGCCGGCTGCAACGGCCGGTGCCTTAAAGCCGGGCGCCGGGGGGCGGGCAGCCGGG
>NW_010401062.1:544-3849 GCF_000710305.1 Buceros rhinoceros silvestris
CGCTCGCGGGAGCGCTCCCGCCCGCTGGGGTTGGGGTAGGCCCGTGCCGGTAGCCGCGGGCGTCCCTGCCGAGAGTGGCTGTGCGGATGTCTTGCCTTCTCGGAGAGGGCCGGAGGAGTAGTCGAGAAGAGAGGCGGAAAGCAGCGGCCGTCTCCTTCTCATTTGTGTGTGTGATAGGTCGGTGGGGTAGGCCCGTGCCGGTAGCCGCGGGCGTCCCTGCCGAGAGTGGCTGTGCGGATGTCTTGCCTTCTCGGAGAGGGCCGGAGGAGTAGTCGAGAAGAGAGGCGGAAAGCAGCGGCCGTCTCCTTCTCATTTGTGTGTGTGATAGGTCGGAGTAAACAGTGGGAAATAACACGTGAAATCCGGTACTGATAGACGCGAAGGCTGTGTGTGTGTGTGTAAGAGCGGCACCCGAATACGCATAAACCAGCGTGAGCTCAGTATTAACTAACTCGACTTAAGCGCAGCACGGAGTGGTGGTTGCGAATGGCTTTCTGAAACGGGCTGCTCAGTGCTCGGCTCCTAAGCTGCAGTGAGGGAACGGAGGACCCGCCAGCGGCTGTCCTGGCGCTGCGTGTCAGCAGCGGTACCGCGTGGGCGCGGCTGGCTGTGCGGAGCGCCTGACGCTGGGAAGGGTGACCCGAGTGGCTGAAGATAATGCAACAGTGAGAAGAGGGAAAACACGTTAGGACGTTAAGTAAGACAAAGAACTTGGTGGAGGTTGGAGATTAGTCTGATCTGTGAAATTATGGCCGTCGTGAAAAGGAGTGAAAAGAATAAGACTTTTTTTGAAGGGCTATCTGAATGATGAACTAGGAAACTTTTTATGTTTTTAAATATATTCTACGTGTTTAAATTGTGAATCTCATGTCACAGGAGTCTTAGAAAACAGAAGTGTAAATGGAATCAGAAAGGTTTTGGATGCTTTCCTGATGCTTAAGACAGTTGATTACTGATAAGCAAGATGATCTGCTTCTTCATAACCAACAAATTGCTGACCTGACTACATGGATTACAGAGTTATGCCCCATTTTGTACATGCTTTCTCTAAACATCTGCTTTTGCTCCCTTTTGGGGATAACAAGCTAGATGGCTCTTGGCTCTGATCTAGGAGGGCTTTTAACATTATCTGCTTCCTAGCCCTTATAATCTTACCTATGTGCTGAGAGTCGATCCCTGTGAATCCCTGGCATTTTGCCAGTTTCATTACAAAACCATTGGTTAATGTGCTGGGTTTTTTGCTATCTACTTTTCTTTTGTAATAGGAGAAATACAGACTAATTGAATAGCAAAACAAGAGTTTAGTTTTGTGAAATATGTTCTGATGTTTACCTTACAGTAAAATCAGCCCCAAACAACAGGGAAACATTCTTCAGTAAGGGATTATCAGTTGATGTGTGTTTGGGAGCCAGTGGCCTAGGCAAACATCTTTCTGTAAAATACCTGGTTAATATGCATCCTTCTTTCCAAACACGATGTGTTTTAAAGGCAGTCATAATATTTGATTATACGTTTGGGTCTGTAAGCCCATGGTGGTGATTTGCACTGTAACAAATTCCTAACTCAGCTGAGTCCCAGAGGAACTTTTATTAGTGAAAGACAATGTAATAAATGAGATATGGAGTGAAATTATTATTATTAAGCTTGAGGAAGGGGTGGACAAGTCAGGACTGATGTTAATGGGATGGGGTTTTTTTAAACAAATGTTGTAAATACTTTTTACGTTTTCTGTTCTGTATTACTGGGTTGTAAAAAAAAAAAACCAAACCAACCAGAAAGGTATGTGGCGTGTGACTTAAAATCTAATTGACCTAACAAGCACTTCTTTTTTTCAGTCAAATATGTACTCTTCTCAGTTCAGTTTTGAAAGCAACTTGTTTCTTCTTCCTGCTTACATTTGCTTGATTTATTTCTGTTAGTCTTAAAGCGTGATACTTATGCTTTAACAGATTTATTTCCTCCTAGATTTCATTAGAAATACTACCTATGGTTACTGCTGAAAAGAGTATTAAACAGATTTCTAGAAGGGTATTTATCTGTAGTATTCTGGGCTGGTTAATGAAGCACATTAATTCTGAAGTTTGCTACATTCAGTGAGAGCTGATCCCCAAAAGTACAAGCCTTCATGAAAAATTACATGTTCTTTCTGCACTATTTTGAAAGAAACCTATTACTGAAATATCTATTGACTGTGCTCTTTGTTTGTAATGATATAAGCAGATATTCATTACACAGCAAAATGCAATCTAGTTAATGTGCATGACTACATTAATGATAAGGGTTCCTTATCACACAGAAATAAATGAAGCACCCAGAAACATATGTAACAACAGTACATGAAGAGGGAAATAATAATTTTTCATTTAAGGCAAAGAAATAATTAAAACTAGAGGTGAACCAAAATGTAATTTGCTCTTTTTATGTAGCTCATCTAATTAATGGTTGAGCTCCAGAAACTATCTTAATATGATGCTGTGTTACATAAGTTGGCCTCTTTCTCTCTGATGACTTGTCCAATATAATGAGCTTCATGGCCATCTCAGACCAGCCACTGGTCTACAGGTCCATGTGAGGAGGAGCAGTTGTAAGACAGGTGAACAGTAAGCAAAGTGGGTTTTGGCTGGGTCCTCAGAAAATTAATGCTTTTCATGAACCACTGAGTACCAGTATTGCCATTAGAGATTTAGACTGCACAAAATAATTTCCTAAATGACAATTAATTTATTGGGTGTGAACGAATTAGGTTACAATTGCAGAGAGATTTGAGTTCAGTTGTCACAATCCATTAGGTGTTTAGATACAGGTTTATAAACCTTTACGTAGATATAAGTTATATGAGAAGAAATATCCTTTAGAGCTGCAGAATGGGAAAGCAGGTGGTTGGATTAAACATTGAAGAAGTCATGGAAAACAGCTGCTGTAGGACTACGACTCATGAAGTTCATATGGAAATTTGAGTACAGAATGGAACAGAGTGAGTAGTAAGTTATGAACACTGGCTTATGGAAGGAACCTGATGGATAATGCAAATGGTAGTGGGAAGCATTATTACAGTCACTCAAATGAACTGACCATGCATGGAAAGATAAGTAGAGTTAAAAGCAGGTTTTTTAATGTAAGGGGATGAAAGCTAGTAAAACTTATGTTAAAAACACCGGAGAGGAAAAAAAAAAAAAGAAGAGAAAAAACGTTTATTTGCATTTGGGGAAGGTCTAAAAGAGTTATAGATGAACAATGAAGATACAAAAATGATTGAGAGAATAGATTATTAGATCAACAGTATCTAGAGCTGAGCTATGGACTTC
>NW_010401062.1:3989-10170 GCF_000710305.1 Buceros rhinoceros silvestris
GCAGGAAATATGACAACTTGAACATCGTGAAGTTGTCAGTAGAAGCTACTCTTCCACTTCTTTATGGAAATGTGTTCAAACATTATTGCAGAGACTGGAGTAAGAACTCAAAAAATAAAGCATTGATTGGGGTAACTGTCAGCGGAGTCCTTGTTTCTCAAAAATGAGAAAAGATGGCTCTGTAAAAGTGATAAACAGATGGCTCAGTATTGATTCTGTGATTGAAATTTAAGACTCTTATCCTTGATTCATCGTATTTGGAGATGTTTGTTGGATTTATTTCAATGGGTAGACGCTGGGTACCCTGGGTACTAGTTTTCTAAGACTGAAAATGTCAGTACAACTTAGAGCTTGAAATTTGAAACATGAAGGGAGAAGATGGAGATTCAGAGAACTTCAATACTGTTACCTTCTACATGAAAAGAGCATGATCAGATCAGTCAGAAATGCAGCAAAGAAGAAAGGAACACAAGAGGAGGATAGGTAGCAAAGATAAGGTGTAGATTAGGTTTAAGGAAAATATGATTCAAGTCCAAGGTGGAACGTAATCTCCCTACAAGTCTTTTTGTGAGATTTCCCCCTTCATTTCCTCATTATGACTGTCAATCCATAACTTAAGAAATACTGTGAATCTGTGAGGAACTCAACAAAGCCTGGAAAGACAATTGTGGGATGTAAAACTCAATGAATTTAAGAATGAATAGAAATAGTGGGAAAGGCATGATGACTGAAAAACAAAGATGGAAGTTTGCAAATGTCAGTGAGAGAGGGCCTTACATTAAAGATGAGATGAATGGTAACAGTTACAAGGAGTAGCAAAGGTAAACAGAGTTGGTTAGGATGAAAATAATATTGCAGAATATGTGGAGAAAAGAGCTTCTATTAAGTCAATTCTGGGATTCTGTCCATAGTCACCAAGAATAGATTTGAATGGTGATTTCAGTTCTGTAATTGTGTTAATATCTCCGGTAATATCTGGAATGTGTCATCACGGAAGACATTAATTTTTAAGTCACAAACTGGGTCATGTGTTTGTTTCAAAAAATAATATAGCTGCAGTTTCTAGTTATTGCTAGCAGTGGTAATTAGTATGTTTAATCAGTCTGTGATCATGGTGTCAGTCATGATGGTATTTGATATGATATTATCATCAAAGATTATGGCATTTATTTTAAGTAGCACGCAGGTTATAGCAGAGCGAAAATTTGGAAAAAGTCATTCAATCCAGGTGCAGCTAAAGGTTAAACAAATAGAAGAAGCCACGAAGGTTTTATTTCAGAAGTACCATTTTGAATTCTGGGAGCTACTTAATTAATTAGTTAGAACAACAGTATTGATCTCTGTTTATTACTGAAATTTTGAGTGTAGTAATGAAACTTCCTGTTCATGCATGGTTGTGTGGGATCATTCATACAGAGAAAAAAATACTTTAAGGAAGGAGTGGATGGCTTCAGCAGCTTGTGTCATGGAAACAGAATTTTAGTTTGGAAAGAAGATTTAAAGGTCACCTGTTTGAAGCCACAGAGAAAGAGAGGGAATGGACAAATAAGAAGGGGATTATGATCGCAAATTTGATACTCATGAAGGAGTCAAAAGTGATTGTAGGAGTTATCTCAGTTTATTTTCAAAAGAACTAAGTAAATATTTCAGACATTTTTTTTCTTTTATAAAACAAGTTGGTAAAAACTTCTCCTGCAGTGTAGTCTGTGGTTTTATTTGTCAGTATTTAAGAAAAATAAATTCATATTAGAACAAGTGCAGAGTTGGCTTAACTGGAGTG
Source organism: Buceros rhinoceros silvestris (assembly GCF_000710305.1). NCBI lineage: Eukaryota > Metazoa > Chordata > Aves > Bucerotiformes > Bucerotidae > Buceros > Buceros rhinoceros. Next base: position 5,770 of record NW_010401062.1, read on the forward strand.
ATTAGATAAGGGTCAGTTAATTTCATGAGGAGAGCATGTTTTGTTTAGTTTAGCACAGCTATGCTCGACAAAGGTTCTGTATCTGTTGAAGGAATAAAGGTTTTTAAGATAGTAATGCTAACCAAGAATAAATATTAAGTGGCAATTTGAAGGTTTCCATGGGAAATGAGTATCTAGAATAGCCTTTTAAGATAGATGATGCTTTTTAAAAGAGAACTTGATGTGTTTGTAAGAGAAATGATGCTATATTTGCCTGCAATATCAAAGGACTGGGCTCTTTGATTGTGAAGGTTCTTCTTTGTCTTCTGCTGTATGTTACTATGTTCCCTCTGTTTCCTGTAACAATTATATGAATGCTTAACTGGCTTACTCAATTAAAGAAGTGAGATTTATTTTTTCTTTTTAAATCATAGTCTTTAATATTTTATAATTAATAAGTACTAGCCTGTTTTCTTCCTTACTTTAAAAATAAAAGCAAATTTTTCCTGCTTTATTTCAAGACTGCTTGGAATAAACTAGTTCAAACAAAGGAAACAGTATGCTTTCTCCTAGAAGACATACTGCCATCAAAATTCACTAAATGTTTCAGCAAGACCGGTTTCTCAATGGTTAGACAGTTCCCTTTGCTTATTTACCGATTTGATGTTCTCTAAAACTTTGACAGCAAATTTGTATCACTTCAGTGGTTCACTTCCCACTTTTTTTTTTTATAGTTGGTGTAACTGACAGCAAGTTATTAAAGGCCCAGATCATACCAGCTTCTTTCTGTTTAGCAGTGAAGTATCTACCTTGATCTTTTGTTTGCAAAGATAGGCATGAAAATGAGACTAAATGCTTGATCTGAAAATTTGTCTTTGCTGCTGGAAATTTAGCTTTATCATGGGCATTTCATTTTTTTACTGTTCGAGATTTTGAAAGAATTTAATCAGTAGTAGAAGAGTGATTTATTTAAAGGTATAGAAATGAATGTTGCCATTTGTGATATTTTATACTTACCTGCTCAAATGTCAGAGATGAGAAAAGACATATGTTCTCTTTGATGGAAACTGAAGATTTGTTTGTATGATTTATTGTGCATCTCGGTGACATATCAGATATTACGAATATCCATGTAGTTACTCAGAATTTCTGAAAAAGTGTAGAAGGAGTTAGTGTAATAGGCTATTGTTGTTGAGACATTTCTATCCTCTTTCAGTTTAAAACTGTTGCCCCTTGTCCTGTCTCTGCAGCTGCCTGTATATGTAGAAAGGCCACAATAAGGTCTCCCCAGTCCTTCTCTTCTCTAGGCTGTACAACCTCCAATCTCACTCAGACGTATTCCAGCCATCTCACCATTTCTGTGGCCTCCTCTGGGCTCCCTCCAACAGGTTCATGTCCTTTTTGCGCTGAGCACTCCGGAGTTTGTCACAGCAGTCCAGGTGGAGTCTCACCAGAGCGGAGTAGAGGGAAATCACCTCCCTTGACTTGGTGGCCACGCTGCTTTTGATACTGCCTAGGATATGGTTGGCCTTCTGGACTGCAAGTGCACTTTGCTGGCTCATATGCATCTTTTCATTCAGGAATACCCCCAAGTCCTTCTCCACAGGGCTGCTCTAAATCCCTTCATCCTCCAGCCTGTGTTGGTGCTGGGAATTGGCCTGACCCAGGTGCAGGACTCTGGAATACCACCCTTGCCGAATCTCTTGGGTTATAATAACATAAGCAATCTGCATTGTACCTAAGTAAATAACAATCTTTAATCTGATCTGTGCTGACAAATCCACACAATTATTTGTTTTTTGATTTAATCATCTGAAATTTCACTTTCATCTCCTGTTTCTATAGGAAACATTTGTCGCTCTCCAATAGCTGAAGCAGTTTTTAGAAAACTTGTAACTGATGAAAAAGTTGAAAATAAGGTAAGCTATTCATTTCTGTTCCTGCCTAAGAAATAACTGTCTTGAAGCCAGTTAGTAGAAATATAAGCAGTGAGAAAGAAAACATAAAAATACGGATTTGTTTTTCCTGTAGTGGAGGATAGACAGTGCAGCAACATCTACCTATGAAGTAGGAAGCCCTCCTGACTATCGAGGACAGACTTGCATGAAGAAGCATGGCATTACCATGAATCATATTGCCAGGCAGGTACTGTACTTTAATTTTCTTTAAATATGTGTATGTATTTGTTTTGTTGTTTCAGTGGATGACAGACAGCGCTGCTGTTTCAGACTGGAACGTGGGGCGCTCCCCAGATGCAAGGGCTTTAAGCTGTCTAAGAAATCATGGCATTGAGACAGCACATAAAGCACGTCAGGTAGAAGAGAGTATATTTTCTTTCTCATTCATACCCATGCTTTGTTTAGCCCTAATCATTACAATCACAAAAGTCTTTTGACGAATGCATGGTTAAAGCATCAAGTATTAAATACTGTGTGCAGTTTTTGAAAGGATTTCAAAGTGGCCTAACTCTTCTAGTTGGGGTTAGTGAGTTTCTTGTTAGTAAGCTTCATTGGAAGTAGGAAACATTGGAGCAGTTTCTGCATTATAGAAAAATCTTGCCTTCAAATGTTTAGTATATTGGGCATTTTTCTGAAACATTTTTTTTTTAATATTATTTTTAAAAATGGGCTCACTCTAGTAATGTGTGATGCTTCTTTCAGTAACGAATTGTGGTTTGAATTAGCAGGTCAAAAAGAAGTAGAATACCTGTTCACCCATCACAAAAAACTTCTTTAAAAAAAAACCTTAAAGTGTGGAGTGCTAAATTAGAACAAGGGCACTCAAATCCAAGATTAGTAGTGTAGCTGGTGGTAACTTCAGAGGAAAATGTACCCTTGAAGCATTCTTAAATCAAAGGCAGGTTTGTCACTCAGTGAAGTCCTCAAAGTTTTACCAAAACTCATCTCAGTTGTCATTAACAAAATAACATGTATTTCCATGGTGCATTCCAGAGAGATCAGAAATAAATGTGTCTGCATCTATTTAAATCATTCAGACACTCAAATAAATGCACATAACTCACTTCAGTTAACTATTCTCTGGATATAAGATACTCCTTCAGGGCTTCACCTTTACTTAGCTGGAGTTTATGCCACTAGTTCTTGTACTGACAAAAAGATCAAGGAGTCTTGTTATTATCTTCCATTTCTGTTCCCTTCAGAATTTTGCTAGACCTTAGCGAGGTCATATTTAATTTCTTCACTTTAAAATTCTGCATGTTCAGTTTCTTAACTTTTTAAAATAAATTCCCTCAATTAGTCAGTTGCCCTCCGCTGACCTCTCCTGATGCTAATCTCCATCGTATAGTAAGACAAACAGGATTGAGCACAACATCATTTCAGATTCTCGGTGTTTTACTATTAGAATAATTACTAGTAAAAGTCTATTGAGATCCTTTCCTGTTAGGAATTCTGGATTTACTTTTTATCAGTACTGACAAACAACATCATTTATCATTACACAGGCTAAACGGTACGAAAACTAATCAGTCAGTGTAGTTACACAGTAGTAACATGTTTGTTTGTATTCTTAAAAGATAAGCCTTGGAAATTTGAGAACTCTTCTTGAGTATTACCAGAGTGGTTTAGGAGCAGTTACACTGAAGCCAAGCATCCAACCCCAGTTGATCCTCTGCCTTGAAACAAATTATGTATCCCTCTTTGGCAGAGAGGGAATGAAAACACTTTAATGAAGACATTCTCTTCTTACACATTATGGCAGATGAAGAGATTTTCGAATCAGAAAAGCCTAAAATATCCCATATAGAAAAATTGTCTAAAACATCACAGTACAAGCACTTTCTTTTATAAAGAAAATTTTCAAATCCCTTAACTGCCAGTAACTGTTCATTTTTCACTGCTGTTAACTATGTAACTCCAGGTTTTTTTTTTTTAAAACTGTGAAATGCTGTCTGCTGATTCTCTGAACTGTGGACCTGGTATGGTCTTGTAGTATTTCTGGAAAGAGAGACTCAACAGTGTAGAATAGGACTTTTCAGAGTGGTCAGGTTAGTACAAGTGGAAGTGTATTTGTTTCACTATTGGAGATAAATTTAAAGATAGAATTTTGTGTGTGACTTGTTTTAGAACAGATTAAGAAAGATTTAATACAGAAGCTGCAGAAATAGGAGGGATTTGTCTTCTGTTGCCTTCGAAATACTGTCATAAGATGACTACCTCAGGCAATTATCCTCTTCAGTCCTGTGGAAAACTGCTACCTACCTAGTTGAAAGGCACTTTCTTTCATGCAGTTTTATGCATAATTATGACAATCATGGATTGTATCTCTTTTTATTCAAAACTGACATAAATGCTACAAAAAATGATTTATGTAAGAGAACATTAAATTGGTTATATCCTACCATCATATACAGGGATCATTTAAGTGATTTTAAGTGAAAAGTGAAGTATAAAAATAAAATTA
>NW_010401063.1:0-523 GCF_000710305.1 Buceros rhinoceros silvestris
GCCCCCAGGCCAGATGACTTTTGAGCATCTCCAAGTGTCAACGGTTTGGCCCAAGTGAGCCAAGTCCGGTGACGAGTCCTTCTCTATTTCCAACAGAAACTGGAGAAGGACGAAAAGAATTTGTGAGACCTCTGAATGTTTTGGAAAACCGAAACAAAGTTTAGTAACACTACAAACAGAAATATATTACATAGAAAAGAAAACCATTGAGGTATGAAGGGTTTTGTATGGGATGGAGAGGAGAGGGTTAAATGCGAGTCACCTCTGAATGTTTTGGAAAACCGAAACAAAGTTTAGTAACACTACAAACAGAAATATATTACATAGAAAAGAAAACCATTGAGGTATGAAGGGTTTTGTATGGGATGGAGAGGCGAGGGTTAACTGCGAGTCAGGAGCGAAAGCAAAACGAACACCGCGGCAGCGATCAAAGATGGCAGCAGCCACATGGTTTCCCGCGGGGGCAGAACAGAGAACCTGCGGCAGTTCTGAAATGCCGAGACACCGCGTGGAAAGGCAGAGT
>NW_010401063.1:825-1144 GCF_000710305.1 Buceros rhinoceros silvestris
CTGATCATGGATTGAGGCAAAGCAAAAGCAAAAATGGTGGCAGCGAAAAGCAGCAGGCAGGAGACAGCTCCGGGCACATGGCACAGAGAAGGGGTCAGCCCCCGCATGGCGCGTGGTTGGCTTCTCCGAAGCAGTGGCTGTTTGCCGAGAAATGGCAAGGGGCAGGCAGCTCCAGGCGCGTGGTTCCTCACAGTTACGGATCAGCTCCGAAAGCGGCGACGGCTTACCGAAGCTGCAGGGAGGCAAATAGCCCCGAGGCAAAAGCAGTGAAAACACAGCGGCGGGGGCAAAGGGGGGGGGGTCCCGGGGGCTAATCGCC
>NW_010401063.1:1319-4840 GCF_000710305.1 Buceros rhinoceros silvestris
CGATCGCTGCAGCTGAAGGGCAGAGCCAAGCCGAGAGCGGGCAGGTCCGCCAAGCCACCCAGGGGTCGAGAGAGAAGTTGCTCCAGTGCCACCCGGTGTGGAAAGAGGGATGTTGCCCCTATGCTGTCCAATGTGGAAAGAGAGAGAGGCCAGCGTGGTCGCGCTTCTTAAAGGGACAGAGCCGGAAATGGAAACCTGCCAGAACTTTTTAACCAATGAGATGCCGCGGACATCACAAGCAGGGAATACTTCGATTGGTCAGTTTAAAACAAAGCTTCTGAAACAGGAGAAGTTTTGTTAAACGGTAACACCAAGGATGGTGACTCTACCATCTCTTAAGACCCCCCATTAAAAAGGGTAGAAACTGTTACAATAAAGAAAAAGAAATGCAGAAACACATATGAGATTCAGAGCAGTTAAAAGACAGATACTGATCCCAGGGGTCTAGGGATGTGACTGCTTAAGGAGTAACCACTGCTCAGCCAGACTACCTTAACTGCTTACATACACAAACCACATCAAAACACCACACAAACCCCCCACAGGGCAGGCATTTTGTTTCATTTCACATTTGAAGCAAACAGATGAGAACATGCAAATACAATGGGACAAGAGTTGGGTTAGAATCATGCTCAACAGAAACAGACAATCTAATTAACTGCAGCATGAAACACTTGCGGTTGTCTACTAAATCCCACTATTTAGTCCAACAAAACAGGTGGAATTAAAGAAGCACAGCAGACAAACTGATTCTTACCCTTTTCCCCTCCCATACAACATGTCTTCATCCCATTTCAGCTGTGCATTTTGGAACATGCAGCCACAGAAGCTTTCTAGTAAGAGCCAAGTAGAGTTTAGTTCAAACTACGAAAACATTTTAAAAGGTTTCACTTTCCATCAGGTTTGTACTTGCAGAAATCATGCAGATACCCTTAGCTACAACTAACCAAAACCAACCAAACAAAAAAAACCAGATGACCAACTCACAGGCCACCTTACTGACTAAGCACTAGCAGTATCTGAAGACAGGCTGAAATACTGAGCAACAAGGACTGCAGAGTCTCTTACATACTTCAGATAAAACTCTTCAAGTTCCTCCAAAAGATGCAACAAGGGTCTTCTGACTGTGATAAACATACACGAAAGTGGTAACTAACTATCGACCCCATATTACAAACCATTCCAGTGAATTCGAGGACGCAATCCGCCGAGAGGTTCAGCCTCCTACATATCTGCTGAGCAGACAGCAGCTGAAGCTTTAACAGAAGGAGGTGAGGCTGATAACAACTTCCCCACACTTTTTGCCTTCCCTCAGCTTCTAAAAAAAGCAGCAGCAGTCGGAATCCTAGCTCTCCAAGTTCAAAAGACCAAATTTCAGCATTTTCTTCTGTCCAGAGAAATGGACACCCTCCTCTTCTACCTCCTCAAATCACACCCTTGCCAGCAGATTATTAGCTTCAGATGGAGGCACACCTCACCACTGATAACACTGAAGCTCTTCATTTCACTGAGATTAATTCCAAATTCACAGAAACTTCAAGAAGAGAGCAAGACATAAGCTTTGTGTTCAGGGCACTTCATTGGCAGAGCACAAATCTGCTTTCACCACCAAGGACTGACCAAAAAAACCACCAACCCGGGTGGAAAGTTCCATTTGGCAGGAATTCTGTTTTTATAACCAATACTAACACACCTGTGATTAGAGTATAATGACACATTAGTAATTAACTACAGGTCAGTTCAAATAGAACATATTTCAGCTAGTTTGAAAGGTGCCTCTTTGATTAATAACATGCAAGTTATCAACCCCAACCCTCCTGCCCCCCAACCCCAAAATGAAAACATTTTGTTAGTCTATAGAATTTTATTTAAATAAGTTGATACAAAAATGGTAGGGTACATCAAATGAACCACAACAAACCAAAACAGACACAGGCATTGTCAAGTAAGGCACGTATTTAAAAAAAAAAAAAAAAAAAAAAAATTCAAATGAGGTTTCCCGGGGCAGTTCACAGGGAAGACAATCATAATTTAAATGACGATTGTCAAATAAAGCCAGTATTTAAAAAAAAAAAAAAAAAAAAAAAAAATCTACACATGTAATCCAGTGAAACAGACAGTTTTTAATACTTATTTGGAGGTAGAAATAATTACAAAAATACTGACATCTCTTAAACAATAGAAGATTTATTAAAACAATTAATACTTAGGTCCCTATTTTGAAAAGTTGTAATAATCTTTATTCAGCATCTGATGTTGGCACATTTGGACCATTTATGTTTTTAAGCATCAAAAGAATGCTGTTGGTGTTAAAAATTTTCAATATCACGAGGAATAAAATAAAGAAGCTATGAAGAGTTATAAATGTTCGTAAACCTCATTTTCAATATCATGAAGAATAAAATAAAGAAGCTGTAAAGAGTTATAAATATTTGTAAAACTCATGGTCATCAGCAATGCAAGAGTCCTTGAGGTGTATCATCGCCTTTCTTCCTTGAATTCCACAACATGTTTACATCTTAGAGGCCTAATGAAGCTTTTAATAGTGCGGCTATATTTGGTGGAATGGTTTCTCCGTCTCCTGAGGAATAAAACCAAGCGTTAATACAGCTCAAATATTTCCCACAAACAGACAAAAGTCTAGATTCCCAAAACTGCACAAAATCCTCTACTTGTAGGAGTCTGTCACTGATTTTATGGGTGTGCGGCTATATTTGGTGGAATGGTTTCTCCGTCTCCTGAGGAATAAAACCAAGCGTTAATACAGCTCAAATATTTCCCACAAACAGACAAAAGTCTAGATTCCCAAAACTGCACAAAATCCTCTACTTGTAGGAGTCTGTCACTGATTTTATGGGTCAGACTCAGAGGGTTTGACTCCTGTCAAACCAAACGAAAATCAGCACAAACACATCTTTCTAGTTTATTTAACATGAAAAAAAAAAGGCTTATCTGCATCAAGAACCTTTTTTTTCTCATAATAATGTATGCAACAATTGACCTAAGTGGACATCATCATGTGCAAGAGACTTACCTGAATCTGGTGCAGTCACATCTTGTTCTAACTTCAATTTCTGCTCGTTCATCTGAAGTATGGATTCTTCAATAGTCCCCCTACTGATTAGTTTTATGACTGTTACTTCTCTGAAAAACACAAAATAGGATGAATGTGGCTTTAGTTTCTTTAGATGGGAACAAAAGGGAAGGACGCTATGCCTTTGCTCAGCTGGCAGTGGCGTAAAACAAGAAGGAAATGAACAAAAGGGCAATCACAAAGAGCTTCTAGATTTTCTGTCTGGACCAGCTGAGCTCCGTGCTTCCAGAAAACTTCTTTTCTCCTGCGCTCCCAGACACCACGAAGTCTAGACAGTCACAAAAATCTCCGTTAATTGAGTCAACTCAGCTTCCCCCTCATCACACACTACAGCTGAAATACCAGTTATTCAAAGCTATTCTATTGCTCATGTTCGCTTATACTGACCAATGACTCAAACAGTCCATGGTTTCACGCTTTATGATAG
>NW_010401064.1:0-980 GCF_000710305.1 Buceros rhinoceros silvestris
CCAGCTCCTCCCCTTGGCTTCCAGCCCCCAAGGCTGGATCCTGCATCCCTCTGCCCGGGGAAGCCTTCGGCCTCGCGGCCGCCCAGGGCTTTGCTCCGATCGATGCTCCAGCCTCTCTTAACACCTTGCAGGGATCGATGGACAAGGTAGGGAATTGCCTGCACCGGAGGGACACGGCTAATCCCCCTGGCAGGGCTCTGTGTGCAGCCGCTCGCCTTAACCCTGCCCATGCCATGGTTCTCACCGGGCTCCCAGGCAGCGTCACCCACCTGGCGCCCATCGCCGTGGCCTCTGGGCACCGCCGCATCCCTGGGGCTCTGCCTGATTTAGCTCCAATCTCTGCCTCTCCTCCAGCTGCAAAGAGCTCCAACAGCCACCGAGAGAACACCAAAATCTACCAAAATCTCCCCCAAACTGGAGCCTGCTGGTGGCACTGGGGATGTTTCCCTGGCTGCAGGGATGCCACTGCCTCTTGCTGACTGTCCCCTGCCAGACCCCACACCCCACTTCCACAGCGCAATTTCATCCCTAAAAGACCATCTGGCACCTTAAAGCCACGCTCTGCAAATGGGTGCTGGGGTGCCCACGCTCCCCCGGGGCTCCTGGGTGGGTACATCCCCGATGGGGTCCAGGGAACGGGAGATGCCTCCCACGCCATGGAGATGCTGCTGTCCTGCACCATCCACAGGCCTGGAGCACCGGAGCATCCTTAACCGGAGCAGGAACCAGCTCAGCCAGTGCCAGAGCCCTGCTGAGCCCTGTCACAGCTCAGCACACGCATGAGTTCATCACAGGCGGGATCCAGGTCCCCGAGGGGTGGCAGAGCCGGGGATGCTGGGGAAGGTGACAGCCCGGCAAGGAGCTGGATCCTGTCCTGGGAAGTCGGCTTTCGAGGAACAGCGGTGCGGGGAGAGGGAAGAGGAGGCTGGAAAGGCTCCAAGATCAGCAGCGTTGATACGAAACCATAAATTATCCTCGCG
>NW_010401064.1:2209-2510 GCF_000710305.1 Buceros rhinoceros silvestris
TATCTGCAGGCTTTGAGGCCGAGGCTTTGAAGCTGTAAATCCTGTGAAGCAGCATCCCCGCACGCACCCGCCGGGAGATATTTACCCAGAATTTGCTTTCCACCATCCACGCCGTGCCCAGAGCCTAGGAAATAAAGAAGTCCCCTCCCCGGGGAGATGCTGAGCCCAGAGGGATGCTCCAGGGTACCCTGAATTTTCTGTGCTTCTTGCTCGGGGGAAAAGGCAACCCCCGTGCTGGGGATGCTCCGGGCACGGTGTCATCGCGGCGGATCAGCCACAGGGGAATCCCGCGCCGCGCGGG
>NW_010401064.1:2755-3170 GCF_000710305.1 Buceros rhinoceros silvestris
CCGGTTCTAACAGGGGATGGAGAAGATCAGCCAGAGGGACGAGTGCCACCGAGGAAGGGGCAGCATTCCTGGGGGGTTCCACCAACCTGGCTGGGGGATTTAAAACCCCTCCCCATACCCTGTTTGCATGTGCACACACCCACAGACACACAGACGCTCCTGCAGGCACCCACCCATGCACCCCCCTGTACCTTCACCCCCCTGCACCCTCACTGCCCACCTGCACCCACACATGCTTCCCAGCACCCCACAACAGGCAGCAGCAAGAGCATCGCAGCCTCCTCTGTCGTGGGTCCTGCAGCCGGACACATGGACAATCTCCCAGGGTGCCATGGCGCCACCTCTGTCTCTCTCAGCAAGGCCAAGACCAAGGCGAGGTGGGGACGGAGCCTGCTCTGGGACGGTGCTGACCTGG
>NW_010401064.1:3252-4222 GCF_000710305.1 Buceros rhinoceros silvestris
CCAAGACCAAGGCCAGGTGGGGACGGAGCCTGCTCTGGGGCGCTGCTGAACTGGCGCCCTTTGGTCCTTAATCCCCAGCTGGGATGAGACCAGTTCCGTGGTGGAGCCAGGAGCATCCCGGGATGCGGGTGCTGGAAGGCGCCTGCCCTCAGGGGGCACATCCATATGGGAAGACCCTTGGACTTGACCTCCCACCTGCCCCCAAACCCCTTGGCACGAGGGCCTGGGGCCGGTGGTGCTGGGGATGCCTCCCGGGATGCGGGTGGGCGCCGGACGGTGGGGCCAGGCAGCCAGAGCCCAGCAGGAGCGAAGCAGCAGCTCGGCACAGGGGTAATTAGCAGCTTGTGATTCCAGATCCTCATTAGGGGCTGGCACCCCCCGCTGATGCGCTCTGTGCAATTAGTCGCTAAGTAACACATGGATATTTATACCCGGGCGAGGAACGGGGTGGCATCACTGGGATGCTCCGGCTGGGGTCCGGCCAGCCTGGGGGACGGTGACATTTTGGGACGGTGACGTTTTGCAGGCCAAGGAGCTGAGATGAGGGTCTGAGGGGCACCCCCGGGGTCCTCAGCGCTTGGGGCAGCACCCCAGGGTGGGCATCCACAGGGACACCCGTGACATCATCACCCCGGGGAAGCCACAGCCCTGGCACCACCAGGAGCAGCGCAGGGGACTAACAGCTGCTCTGAGAGCCATTTCTATAGGGAAGATGTTGTATCTTCCCTCTCACCCCACCCTAATTAATTGTTTTAATTAAGGAAATGCCACCTCCACTCCCGACTGCCATTTGCCTGCAGAAACGCTGCTAATTACGGCGAGGGAACCGCGCTGCGGCTTGTTAAACCCATTCGCAGGCAGCTGGGAGGGGGGTTGCGTGCGTGGGGGGGGCTAAAAATATATAGGAAAAGGGAAAATAAATGAGCTTTCAGATGCAAATCTCCGTCCAGGGAGCGGCGGGGCTCGGGGG
>NW_010401065.1:0-2414 GCF_000710305.1 Buceros rhinoceros silvestris
CCTGGAGAACCTCCCCGTGAACGGGGAGACTCCGGGAGAGCGGGCTGCGCTGCGCAGGCACCGAGGCTGCAGCGGACCTGCACAGCAGCAGCAGTTCCCCTTACGTGATCTCGGCTGCATGACCGAGTCTCGCAAGAGGAGTTATTTATAGCGCTGCTCCTCTAGCCCGAGGTTTGCACAGCCTGGAACAGGGCTGGCAGCTGCTGCACCCTCCCAGAAGCCTCTGGATGCAGCTGAGCCGTTTCTGTGGCGGGACTGGGGTGTGTGGGAGCCCACAGCGTTAAACTGGTTGTGTGCAGCACGCTGGGGTTTGCTGCCAGACTACAGGTCCCGGCGTGCTCTGCTGCCTGCACGCTGGGTGCTGCAGAGGCCTCTCAGGGAGGGTGCAGGGTGGGAGCCCACAGCGTTAAACTGGTTGTGTGCAGCACGCTGGGGTTTGCTGCCAGACTACAGGTCCCGGCGTGCTCTGCTGCCTGCACGCTGGGTGCTGCAGAGGCCTCTCAGGGAGGGTGCAGGGAGCAGCTTTTCCTTTGGCCTGGGCGAGGCGAGCTCTGGCAAAGGAGGATGGCACCGTGCAAGGATGGGGACAAAGGGGAGAGGCTTTGCTATGAGGTGCAGACTGGCCAGAGCTACTGTAGTCTGCAGGAAGAGGTGAGGAGCGAGGCTGGACTACATGTCTGGGAGTGTTTGCCACACGCTTTGTCTCTGTGGCTCCAACCACCACATGGCCCCAGGCAAAGGGACATGGGAGGTCTGGGAATTGCCCTGAGTCGATTGGTGCTGCTTCTCACTCCATGTTTGGACCAGCCTTCTCTTGGGTCCTCCTGGAGCCACCAGCACCTGGGGACGGCCAGAGCTGCAGCCATGCTCCTCTTTGTGTTAGATGGTCCTACAGACGTGATCCTTTCCTGATGGGGCATCTGCTCTGCTGATGTCTCTGGGCTCTTCACTCCTCTGGCATGATGCCCAGCCGTATGGGGGGACACGTCAGTGTGTGACCCGGCTCCTTTCCCAGCCTCCTGATCTGCACGGTTTGCACATGCCAGCCAGATGCCATCACTGTGCTGCTGTTGCCACCCCATCCTGGACCCCCTCTCCCTCCTTTTTACCACTCCACCCTAGAAAAACTGGTGCTGGCCCAACAGCTCTTTTCCACCCTCCTGCGGAGCTCACGGGGTGGGTGGCATCTGCTCGCCCTTGGGTGGGGGGGAGGAGTGGGGCAGGGCGAGGCGGGAGCGGGAGATCAGGGTGAGGGATAAAGCCGAGCCTATTTTTATACTGCAAAGTAATTACCAGAGCTTTCCAATCCTTAATCTGCCGAGAGCACCCTGGTGCGATTGGATCCCTCCCTGAGCCTGGCAACAGTTCTCCCATCACATGTCTCCTGCGTCAAAGCCCCGTAAACTCCCACACTTGGGCTCACACTGGGATACATGTGCTGCGGAGCTGCCGACACGTCTGCCCCCAGCAACACCCTGCCCGGGAACGGGTAAGGGGACCCTGTTTGGGTTCCTATTTTGTGACTGGGAGGGGGGATCTCACCTCTGACCCCAGTGGGGTGGGATGCAGCCTTGAAGCCTTGGCCACCTTGCTCAGCTGCTGTGGACATCTCTGCCCCTGCACCTTGGTAGATTTGGGTCCCAGCCTGTGAACACACTAAATCCACGTTTTGCCCTACAGCTGCCTGCCAGGGGTTTTTAGGTGAGGTTAGTAGCCCACACAGCACCCCCCAGCACCCATCTGGCTCAGCTTCCCATCAGCACGGCAGAGGTCTGGGTTGTCCCTCTCCCAGTGACGCGTGGGGTGGCTATGACTGGCCGTGCCAAGTCTCATCTGGCACCCTTCCCAGCCTCTCCCAGTCCTGTGGCCGTGCCAGGAGGTTGCTGAAGAACCTGTTCCATAGCTCCCACCACAGAGGAGTAAATGATAGGCGGTGTTTGTGGCAAAACCTTTCATCCCGGGGCTGGGGGACTGCTTCGCCTCTGCCTGCATGCATCCGGCTCTAGGGTGGAGCATGGGAGCTGGTCAGGCCAGGGGTGGAAGCAAGGGCTTGGGATGGCTCTCACCTTCTCACCTTTCCCCAACTGTACTGTCCCTAGTGCCCTCCAGCTCCTTGGCACCTCACTCCAAAGCCAGGCTGGGGTGAGGGGCTTTTTGTTCCTCAATTCCTCCACTCAGGACCCTATAGAGTTCACAACACCCTTGCAGAACATTTGGGAGTATTCCTTGATCCAGCTATCTCAGTGCACGGCAGCAGGCACAAAGTAAACTTGGCAGTGAACTGGACACGGTGTCCCCAAAATGCTGCTGTTCCGTGACAGGACCTGATGCCTGGGATTGTGGAGGGTGAGCCGCCTTCGGGGCAACCCCGGGACACCCCACCAGTGTTCCTTCCCCCTGCCTGGCAGGGACCC
>NW_010401065.1:2545-2956 GCF_000710305.1 Buceros rhinoceros silvestris
AGCCCGTCGCCGGGGAAACCCCCCCCGGCTCCTGCCCTGCCAGAGCCGATGGCCATAAAAGGCCCTGAAATGGAGGAGCTGGGTGGGGGACCTGGCTGCTCCTTGAACCAAGTGGGATTGTCCCGTCTGCCCCCGCGGGACAGGCTTGCCAGGATGTGGGAGTGGGGGGCTGGCTGGGGGACATCAGCCCTGGCAGCTAGGAGCGGGGTCAGGGGGCTGGCAGGGGGCGGGCACGTTCCGGCCATGCCCTGAGATGCTGGGGATCTGCTCTGCCTCCCACAGGGGGCTCGGTGTGGGGATAAAGCAGCCTTTTCATCTGTCACCTGAGCTGTGGGGTGGTGGAGGCTGGAGGGGACTGAGAGGCACTCAGGGGGCTCCCCCGCCGGCCCCCCCCCGCCCCCTCCCCGACAA
>NW_010401065.1:3045-4839 GCF_000710305.1 Buceros rhinoceros silvestris
CCCCCCCCCTACCCCGCCTCTCCCCAGACAATGGCTGCCCTTTGTTGGGGTTTTACACGCCTGGCCCCCTTCCCCGCGGCCCAGCTGGTGACATTTTACCACCTCCACATTCACATGGGGATTCAAAGGGCACAGATGCACCATGAAACCACAATGCGCAGCCTCCCCCCGCTGCTGCTCCCCCTCCCTACCGCCTCAGCATCCCCAGGGAGGCAGGGCCAGGATGCAGGGTTGGGATGCATGCACAGGGAACCTTCCTCTGAGTCTATTTCAAGGGCGACCTGCCAGCCCTTGGGGCTTCCTCCACTCTCTTGCCCTTTCCCTCCCAGAAGCCCTCCATCCCTCTGCCATCCTCTTGAGGTCCTTCCCCTCCATCCCTGGCCCAAGGTGGCTTGGCACTCTGGACACCCACTGATGGGAAATGAAGGGAGCAGCAAGGGCACCATTTCCAGGCTGGTGACGCTTGACCTTTTGGACATGGAGCTGTGTGGGTGGTACCTGCCTCTGCTCCACAGGCGCCTGGCTGCCAGAGCAATGCCAGGCAGGCTGGTGGTGCCAGCCCTGGCGTTGCTTTTGGCTCCTGGGTGTAGCCAGTCTGTGGGTGTAGCTGGTCTGGGATATGCAGTGGCCTCCATCTCTTTGGAGAGGTTCCAGCGTGCAGGCATCCAACTCCTGCCCATTCCCTCCTACTCCCAGACCTCCGGGGGCTTTCCCTCGAGGACCTGGGCGAGCAGCCCAGTTCCTCCCAACCAGTCATTGCCTCCATAGGGACCTTGGGAAAACAGCCTGTAAACAGGCAGACGGAGAGCGTGAGTCACAGCGACTGAGAGGGAAATAAATGCATGAGGGGAATTTGCAGCATGCGTTGGGTCATGGGGATGAATACAGCCGCTCCCAGAGATGGTAAGTGGCTGGCACTTAGGTGCTGTCCTGTGAGGCTGGCTGTCCCAGTAAGGGGTGGTTATCCCCCTGACAGGACTGTGTCCGAGCGAGCTGCAAGATGGAGCTCCAGCCCTTTCCCCCACCAGAAAAACCCCCTGATCCTTGTCGC
Source organism: Buceros rhinoceros silvestris (assembly GCF_000710305.1). Lineage (NCBI taxonomy): Eukaryota > Metazoa > Chordata > Aves > Bucerotiformes > Bucerotidae > Buceros > Buceros rhinoceros. The sequence continues at coordinate 4,097 of NW_010401065.1, forward strand.
TGTCATCCCAAGGGATGAGCAGTCACTGCCCCGGAGGGGCTACGTTTTGGCCCGCATACCCTGCCCATACAGCCGTGCGGATCACTTGCTTCCCTGCTGAAAGTCACCCCACCGTGGTTATTTTGGGCTGGCAGCAGGGCCGGAGGAGCTGGCTCTCTCCCAGGCGCTGCAGTGCGCCCCAGTTGGGATTACGTCTTGTGTGGTGGGTAGCGCCTGGGTGAACCACGTGCCTTCAGTATCCCCTCTCCCTGCTGCCAAATACCTGCCAGCTCCCTCGTCCGTGTGTAAAGCAAGAGTGCTATCTAGTGGCTAATCCCGCTGGGAATACCAGTGACTTCTCCAACAGCCTCCTTTGATGCTGGACAACTCTAAGACCATGGCCTTACCATCCCAGCTTGGGGACTGGTAACTCAGGGGGTGAGAGGTTTACCCAGGGTCCAAAAAAGCTGCTTTTCTCCCTGGCCTCACTTGAGGCTGGCGGGACACGGAGGCACGGGAGGGTGTGCGCAGGACCCGGGAGCACGTTCGCCAGAGTGAGGGGTGCCTGCTTTCGTGGGGGAAAGGACACGCCTTATGGGGGATGAAGGATGCACATGTGTTTGCTTGGGGGGACAGCAAGCGTCTCACACCAGCTGCTTCACCCAGGACACGCTCTCACACAGCTGCACCGGGGAAGCACCGGGTCTAAACCTTTCTGTGCTGCTTCCTCAAGAGCTGCCGCCGGGGTGTCCCCCCTCGCCATG
>NW_010401066.1:0-300 GCF_000710305.1 Buceros rhinoceros silvestris
ACGCCTGGCACACACTCAGGCAGAGGAGCCGTGCGTGGGATCGGTGACCACACTGGCGCCAGCCTCCCCTCCTCTCCCACCAAGAGCCGTCACTCGGAGGGGCGGGAGCCCAGAGCCAGATGTTTGCCAAAGCCACAGCGTAACATGTGCGTAGCAGAGATCCAGCCAGGGCAGGGCTCCAGATGAGCTCCCTGCCTGCTGCCTGCCTGCGCCACGCTTGCGGGAGGTGGGGGGACAGCCCCAGAGAGGAGGCCCAAGCTGCTGAGGAACGCTCCATCCCTTTCCAGTGCTGCTGAGGAG
>NW_010401067.1:0-353 GCF_000710305.1 Buceros rhinoceros silvestris
AGCGGGGTTTGCTTTTTCCTCGCTGTAAGAGGATGAAAATACCGGCCCGTTCCTTCCCGCACCCACCCGGCTCCTTGTGTATATGAGGACATGGGAGGAAAAGAGCCCAGAATGGTGAAGAGGAGGCTGTGTCCCCCCTCGGTGGAGCAGAGAGGGGCTGGGAAGGCTCTCAAGGGAAAACATCCGTTAATGGTGACCCGAAGAGTGTCTGGCTCCAGGGAGATCAGTGCTGGGTTCCCCAGGAAGCTGGCCCTGGAGTTGAGAAAGGTGTAGAAAATAATGGTTTTGTAATATTGCCCACGAAATGATTTTCTTCTGCTGTCAAATCCTCATCAGCCGCTGAGGATGGGCAG
>NW_010401067.1:506-2257 GCF_000710305.1 Buceros rhinoceros silvestris
GAGTGGTTTGGGGTTAAACAGTGTCATAACAGTCGCGTTTCTGTAGCATCCAAACGACAAAACCACCCAACTAAACCTGGGAACGCGGGCAGAGAAGCTGCGTGCGGAACGTGTTTGATTGGGGTTATTGTTTTTACCGTTCGAGTCTGGTCTTGGCTGCACAGAGCGTTTTATTTTAATTACTGCGGAGCAGCTGGTCACTGAGCAGCGCATGGGGGAGAACCACGCCAGTACCAACCTGCTGTGGGGAAACGTCTTCTCATAGGGCAACCTCTTTTTCTTCCTTGCTTTGCCTTTGGCTTGAGATACCGGAGGGCGCTGGGAGAGATGTTCCTCGGGGTTGCGCCAGAGCAGATGAACCCAGCTCGCTGTGGGGAAGAGCTCTGCTTTGGGTGGGGTTTTTTTGCTGGAATTGTGTGTGATTTCCCTCCTGTAGCAAAAAAATGGACAAGTGGAAAATAAGCAAAATGCTCAAAGAGTATTTGAGGTCTAAATGAATTTTTTTTTTACTCTATACAGGAGGAGCCAGTGTGTTCTAGAAGGGCTTTACTGTGGCCTCTAAGAAGTGCCTTTAAACATTGTCCCGCTTCTTGGATGTGTTTTGGGTGGTAAATTGAGGGCATGGTTTTATTAGCATTGATTATCTCTGACCCACTCACCTATATACCCTGGAAGGGACGAGTTTAGAGCTCTTCTCCTTTAAATCCATGGTGTTCTAGTGAGGCTGGTTTGGTCTGAAAAGCTCCTAAACCGTTGGTGTATTTACACCTACAGACAGATTGATTTTTCTGAGGGGAAGTGTCGGGGGAGATTCCACCGCACTCTCTAGAAAACAGTTTGTGATGTTTCTGCTTTAAAAGTAAAAGCCTGTAAAAGCCCCGTTCCCTGACGAGAGCGTGTTGTGATGGTTCATTTTTCATGTGACATAAGGACAATTACGCAAAAACTGTGTGGAGGTTGGAAGCTGCTCTTCAGAGCTGTGGAATATCATGAGCAGAACGCGGGCAGCAGGGGCTGAGGCTGGCAGTTAGGGCTCCGCTGCCTCCCCCCAGGTCAGACACGGAGCTGCTGCGGTGGCTCCCCTGCCCAGGGCCGGTGAGTGGGGCCCTTCGCTGTCTGGAGTCTTATCTTGGGGGGCAAAACGGCTCCATGCGAAGTGGTGACTAATGGATATTGTGTCTGTTCAGGCTTTAAGTGACGGGGGAGTTTGGTTGGGGTTTGCACGCGTGGTTTATTGTCTTTTGTCAAGGCACATACACAGATCCCTGAGCTGCTGTCGGGTGATTTGGAAATCCAGTCTAGATTGGCTCTAATAGTCATTTCTTTCTGCAGCAGCAATAAAACACGGTAAGGGAAGACGGGCTAAGCTGCTTAAACGTGGCGTGTGGATGGGCCTCTGGTACGTGTGTGCGGCAGCCGTCGGTTCCAGGAGGAGTGGAACTCTCCTTTCAATGAAAAAGAAAGCCCAGCAGAACGAGCATGTTCTAAATAAGTCACTTTATAGGAGGTGTAGCCCCCACAGAGAAAATCACCACTTACTGCAGCAAAGCAAACAAAAAGGGAAAACATTATCCAATTGATTCCTAATTTTCTGTGGTGTTGGTTTAATGGGGAACGTGCCCTGACAGATCCCGATCCCGGCTTATATCTGGGGTTTCTCCGCTTCGCGTCGTACCTCATACACGATGCCTGATGAGCTATGACTGGAGACTGGCGGGGGGGGCGGCCGGGCACCGTCGGCGACAACACTG
>NW_010401067.1:2329-3735 GCF_000710305.1 Buceros rhinoceros silvestris
AGCGGCTGGCAGCTCTGGACACTCTGCTTGTGGGGGGGCCTCTTCACCTGCCAGAGGACGAGTTCTCGTCACTGCTTCAGGCTATTTATTCCTGGAGTGTTTTGGGCTCCGTTCACTGCTCTCCCAAACTCATCACCGACAATAAACCACATTGTCCCGGGCAGAGCTCCTCTGCTGTCAGGAGAGGGGTGGATGTGGCTGGGCAGCACCGTGCTGACAGTCACCGCTTACCAGGCTGCGCGGACTGAGCTGGAGTCGACGATCTGGCACAGAACCACACCCCTGTGGTCGGTGTTTTATGTGAAACAGCAGCTCCCCTGGTATTAGACTGACCGTGGGACAAGAGGTGGACGTCTGCAGCATGAGCAGACTCCTGGCTTTGGAGCTCGCCCTATGCAGGGATCTCTTGCTCTGCAGTGCTCCAGAGAGCCACGTCGTCAGGCTACACTAATTACAGTTGCTTTTTTTGTGCACCCTGGAAGCAATACATGTAGTCTCCTCTACATCCTTAAACAAAAACAAAGGCACAAAAAAATCACTATCCTTTCCAGCTTCCTCCAGGAGTCCTCAAAACCTCCAGTGAGCAGGAGCTGATTCTGGCTGTAAAGCGCTTTTTTTATGGGGCATTTTGTCCCGTTAAATAAAATGTGAACACCAGGGATGTGCCTGAGGAAGGAGCCCCTTGAGCAGGACAAACGTGTCAATCCGGCACGTTTCACAGCATTTCTCTCAGCCCAGGATTTGGGGCTCTCGGGGCGCAGGAGTGTGCTGGTGGCCTCCGTAGTTCCAGAGTCTTGCTTGAGTTTAGAGCTGCCATGGAATGAGGTGAGCTGAAAGCAAAACAGGAACCTTAAAAAGCTTCAGAATCGAGTTGTCTTCTAATAATGCATTCAGAAAGCTGAGCGGAATCATCCCAGTTACCCTCATCCTGACCTGAATCTGCAGGGTTCCCAGCTCCAAGGTGCTGTTGCCATGTTTCTTGGCTTTAGGAGTCAGAGCTGATGGTTTGGGTTGTCCTGTTCCCTTCGGGCTGCTCCAGTGCTCTCGTGTGTGAACAGAGGGACATGGCCAAAGTGGCTGGGGAGCATCAAACACTCTTCATATCACACTGGGTCTCTCCTCACTGTTTTCTGGGAGAAACTTGAAAAAATTGGAGGTTACATTTCCCGGGTCGTTTCATTTTGTACAGAGCGAGAAACTGCTGTAACCCAGCGAAGGCGTGAGGTAGCAGGGTTGAACCCAAACGCATTTGTTTGGCAGGTACCTAAAGATGTGGCTCATAAGTATGAGTGTGTCACAAACTTTCATTATTATTTCTTTCCCAACTGGGATTCTCTCTCCCCTCTTCCTCTGCAAGGCGTTGAGCTTGCAGGTTGGGCAACAGTGGAAGTGTTGGCCCTGGCCAG
>NW_010401067.1:3909-5302 GCF_000710305.1 Buceros rhinoceros silvestris
TTTCCTTGCCCATCCCTCGCTGACACACATGTGGTGATGACTGCCAGGGCTGAGGACTCGTGGCTGGTTTGGCCTGAGCCCCATGCAGAGCAGCACGGGGGGTTGGCCTGGGTTGTGCCGGGCACTGGTGCGGCTTCCCTGAGGGGGTTTCGCTTGGTCAGAGCAGCCAGGGCAAATGACAGCTCCGGGGCCATCTCTGTCCTGAGGACAGACCAGCCTGGGCTGTGTCCGTCTGGCGTCACGGCTGCGTGACAGGAATGGGAGTCAGCGCGCCCAGGAGCACGGGTCCGTCTGGTCTGATTTCGGATCATTATTAATGGAGGCCTGGGATAGATCCGGTAATTACTGGTTTCACTGGCAGATCACCTCGCTGCGGATTGTGGTTGACTCATGCCATTATGAAAGCCAAACCAGCGAGTGTTATAGCTGCGTCGTGGGGTTTGAAATGGCTGTGGAGGGAGCAGGGCTGTGCCGGGGCTGGTGGTCGCGTGTGCTGGGGTGGCCCGTCGGCTCTGCCTTCAGATCAACCCGCCTTTTGTGTGGCAAAGATGCCCAGTGCCCTTCGCACCGCGTCTCAGGTGAGGTTTTCTTTGAGACCCTATCGTCTGACTCTGTTTCCCAGTACACACCCCAGTAATTCCATTGTAGGTACCAGCTGAACACAACCCAGGAGTGAAAAACATTCATTGCTGGTAACGTGGAACTGCCGGCTTTGGCGAGGGGCAGAACTGTAAGAATTTTGTTACTGGATTTGAATTGTGAGGAGCCTCGGTAGGCTCTTGGAGAGCTCAAGGAATCTCAGTTTTGGCCTGAAAATCCCAAAGCATGTCTCAGGGTTGGGGTTGGGTTTGTTGTTTTTTTTTTTTTAAACCCATTCAGAGTGTGAAGTGCTGCCCTGCTGAAGGAGCTCCTGAAGGGAAGGCAATAGCGGTAGTGGGTGTTTTACAGCACAGCCCAAGGCTGGGTCCCTCTGAAGCCAGGAAGTTTTTCTTATTTCTGCTCTCCTCCTCGGATGTTGTTTTTATGGGCAATGGTGTCAATTTAAAATGGTGACGGGGGTGTGGGAGAAGGGCACCGTTTAAAATCAAACCTCTGTAACGTCACACCGCCCCGATGCCCACTGGCAGGATGCTGAGGTTAGTACTGGAGCTGCAAAAAGCAGACACCCCCCAGCAGCTCCCCACCACTCGCCCCGTGGGTTTAACAAGTGACACCAGGTCCCCGTGACAGGCCTCCACCGTGCTTGGACGCGCCAGCCATTGGTGACGTTTCCGCGGCGCGTTTCTCATTCATCACCAGGTACAACTCCTGGTAAAGACAAAGCTGATGAGCGGCGAGCTCCTGCCTGCCCAGGCTGGCACAGGCTGGTTCGGGCCCTCGCCCCCATCCCTGC
>NW_010401067.1:5656-9676 GCF_000710305.1 Buceros rhinoceros silvestris
AGTGGCTGGTGCTGAAGGTGTCTTTTAAACGGCCACATGGAAATGGACCCTGTGAGCTTTTTGGTGGGATGCTGTTTGTGGAAAACTGCCTCGGAGCCAAGAGCAGGATAGGGGGATGAAACAGATGAACAAGAAGCGTATGAATGTGCCCTTCTGGTGTCTGACAGCGGCTTCTGGTGTCTAAAAAAACAGGATGTAGTCCATGAGGTGCTTCTAGTTGAAATGGCATTTCTTAACTCGGAAGCAGCCTGGTAGTACCTCACCCCTCACCTGACTGTGGACTTTTACTCTTCGAATGCACCGGCCTGACCTTGTGTATTTGTCCATAAATCACCTGATGCGTTTCTCCTCCGCAGCAGTTTCTGCCTTTTGCAGTGACGTCAGAGGTGGGCGCGGGCAGCCGTTCGTTATCGTGGGCTTGATTTCTATAGGGCTTCACTAACCTTTTGTTCAGCCCCGTGCTTTTAGCATTGCTGATTCGGATACCAATCCAAAAAGGCCATTTGTTTACCTCTGGGAGCGCAGAACGGAGCAGGGCTGCGCAGAGCCACAGCTCAGCCGGGCCCCAGCTCTTCATCGCCAGCACAAATTCAGCCTTTTCCAAAGCAACGACAGGTAGATGAGGAGGAGGTGATCAGACGGCGTGCGTCGAGTGCCAGTGCCCGGTGAGCTCGGTTTAGGAACGTGAAGCCTACGCTAAGCCTTTTTGGCCAGGGTGTGTTTGGTCTCAGGTTTGTACAGCTCCGTCAGGCTTCCGCTGGAGCGGAGCCGGGGGGATGTGAGTGGGGCTGGAGCGTGGCAGGAGGGCGGATGGCCACTTCGCCTCCCCGGCTTCCACCGGGAGGACACCAGAGTATCACAACTGCTAATGAAGTTGCTCATTGCAGCAGCAGCAGCGTTACTCGACAGCCAGCCATCTTCCTCAGAGACATGATGGATTAAACAGGATGGGTTTAAAAAAAAAACCCCGAAGTTTCTGTGTAACTAAAGGCTGGAAGGAGAATTCCCCCGGTCTGATCTGCGTGTGGATGTAAACAACCTTGTGCTTCGCGTTGTGTCCTCCGCAGAGCCTTGTATTTCGCTGTTGCTGCTCTGTGACTTCTCTCAGAGCAGAGTATTTTCTTTGCCTCCAGCCTGTGTAAACTGCTGCAGAAGGAGCAATTCTGCACCGGTACCTGATGGGTGTCAGGGACATTTTGGTTATTTGAGCCCAGTAACCATGGTAGAATTTTCTTTCCTAAATGAGCAGAACACTGCAGTCGTGTTGGTGTGTATTGACAGGGTTTGTAAGGAGCCGCTTCAGAGCTTCACTGAGCTTTTCCGGGGGAAACACCGAATGAATTTCACGTTTCTCTTGGTTTGTGTGTTGTGCTTTCTTTACTCGACTGGAGTCGTCTGCTGTGAGCTGCATTTGGCGGCTGCCTTGTCTTGTTTCAGCTGCTCTGCACTGGGCTGGTTCATCCCCTCCATATGGACCATGGCAGATAAAAGTGATGTAAATGCTGCCAGAAATAGCCCCTCTCTGGGCGGGAGCCAGCAGCGGTGTCGCTGAAGAACACCTCTCGGGGCATCTCGCCCGTCAGGATTTAAACTCTTTGAGTCAACTCGCACAGATAGTCCGTTTCTTTCGTTTCAGAACAGCAAAAGGCTCTTTGGTAGCTCTGAAGGTTCATCTCCAGAGCACCTCGATGGTGCAGATCGGGTGGGGATGGATGCTGACATCTGGAGTCGTGAGGTTCCGCTGGCAGCTGTTGATCCCCACCTTAACCAGTTTCCAGAACATGTTATTTACTCTAATAATCGCAGTCTGTTTTCTGTCTTGGTTTTAATTGCTTCATTTCCTGCGGTTATGAGCAGTTGTGGAGGGTCTGGCCAGCATTTGCTTGTGGACTGGGGACAGTGAGCTCTAGGTCTGAACAGCAGCTAAAATCCCATCCCCAGCACGTGGTCCCCATTTCTCCTGTGTCTGTCAGGCAGCGGTAAGAAGTTTCTCTTACACTATTTCTGTTAGGCAAGTGAACAAGCTGCGGTGTTTTACAATTCTAATGTTTTCTCATAGTTCATGCCTTTAAAATTCTGTGCTGCTCATTTTGCATGAAGCTTGCTTAGTACGGGAACCTGAAATACTTCATTGGTTGTGTTTGTACTCCAGAACCGCTCAGAGCTCTCCCTTCCTGCTGCCCACCCTGTGTGGGTGTTCTGGCTGTTGGGTTTTGCCCTGGAAGTGGATGTCCAGCTTCCTCCTTTCTCTCTGCACCAAGCTGATGGTGTCCTCGGCCCTGGCAGCACTCGCTGCTTTTCGTTGGTGCTTCCCGAGCTGTTTGGGGCTTTCAGTCGGGTTCTCAAGGCACTGGGCCCTCCAGACCCCCTCGTGGTTTTCACTTGGGTTCACATTAAGGTGGTAACTGTGGATCTCGGTGTGATGACTGATTCGAGTGCCTTCGCTTGCCTCGTAGCCACTAATTCCACAAAGCTCTAAATAAGCTTCTTCCCTTTTTCTCCTCTGAGCCTTGAATTTTTTGCTTTGAAAGAAAAGCGTTGGGAGTTCAAAGTCCACAGCTCGGCTAACACTGTGTGCTCAGTTGTTGGCTTTGGCACTTCTGAAGTTAAGCCTCCTGTGATTTTTATATGTGAAGACCAACCTTCCCTCCTGGTGCTGATGCCAGCCGCCGTCTCAGTGGGAACCAGCTGTCAGCCCAGCCCAGCCGATGTGTGAGATCGTGCTGCTGGCTCACCCACGTTCAGCTTGCATCGAGTGTGAACGTGGACAACGTCCTCTTCGTGGTGATGGTGGTGTGTTCTTGCCCAGCTCAACATGCAGCTGTGAAGTTCTTCAGCACGTTCAGGGCGATACAGCCTCGGCAGACCCCGGCCTCTCTGTGTGACCGTGTTTGGGTAGGAGCACAGAGAGGGCTGCTGCTCCTTCCCCCCTTGGTGCCCATAGCACGCATTTTTATGCAGAAACAAGCTCTGCAAACAGTCAGGCTGAAGGTGACTGAGTCCTTGTGATCGACCTTGAAGCTTTGTGCCAGTCCCTCATGCTGGGACAAAGCAGGATTTTGGTGGTTCTAGATGTAGCGCCGTACATTCAGTTTCTGAAGTTCTACATCGGAGCTGCTTGGAGTAGTGAGTGTTTATCTTAGTTGCAGATCCCCAGTGTTAGCATGCAGAGCAACTCTCGTTTTTCTGCGGAACAAGATGGTAGGAGGATCGATGGTGGTTTTCAGTGGCTGCTGTCGTGCTGCCGAGGCAGTCTGGAGTGTCCACGCTGGCTGCACTGGGCAGAGTCCCCGTTCTGGTGGAAAGCCTCTTCAGTATGTCGGACAAGTAAACTGTTGCTCTCTTAAAAATGCAGCCATTAACTTCAGAATTGCTCCCAGAGAGGAGTTCTGAGCATTTAGGGTAATGTAAAATAAATGTCCTTGTACTGCGCACATTAATATTCCTAATTACTTCCAGTAAACTGTAAATGTTGAAATAACTCATTTAGAAACTTCTCAAGTGTTTTGCTCCATCACAAGAAAGTGAAGAACAAAACTTTTGTTCCCCATAGGAACACCCCTCCAGCCCTTCCCCAACAATGAAATCAAAACCGTTCCAGATGTGACATTCACAGGCAACCGTTGCCCTCCTCTGCCAGCTCAGGCTGCAGAAGAGCTCTGGGACAAGAGCCTGCCCGGAGCCGAGTCTGTGGCAGCTCCTGTGGAGTTTTTGCAGCTCTCTGTAAGCAGGGAGAGACAACTTGGTGCCCATGTGTGTTTGGAGACCTTCAGTGGAGCTGGGGCTATGAGTGGCATAACTGTTCTGGAAACACAGATTTAAATTCTGCAGCAGCTGTTGAATGAATGCTGGAGAAGCTGCAGAAGAAGGCAGTCGGCCTGATGTGGGACCTCACTGTCCATACGGCAACTTCTCAGGTGGAAGCTTCTCAGATACAGCAGGATGTGTATGGAGGATGGATTTCCTGAGGAGGGGCTGGCTGTGCTGCCTCCGCATCAGCGTTTACCAGCGGAATAGGGG
>NW_010401067.1:9765-12763 GCF_000710305.1 Buceros rhinoceros silvestris
TTTTCCCAGCGTAATAGGGAGAAGCTGCGCCGTCTGCCCACGGGCACAGCCGCTGCATCGTGCCCTGTGGACACCTCGTCTGCATGCTGGATCTTGGCCACGTCTGGTGACACAAGGCAGGGCGGGTGGTGTGGCACCAACAGGACGAGTCTCCACGCTCGCGTGGCTTTTGGAGCTCAGTCTGTGACAATGCCGGACTTGCTCCAAGGCTGAAGGAGTGGCTGCATTAAAGACCTACTCGACATTGTAGCTCAAGTAATGATGCCTGCTAAGGGTTGCTTCACTTCCAGAGCTTGCAGCAACTGTTCACATCCCTCTTTGCATGTGTGATGAGTGGTAGGTGTTTCTTGTGCAGGGACACTCATAATGACACGCCGTCACCCTGCACGCACTCGGCTGTGCAGAGCTGTCATTGCACCCCAGGCTGATGTCATGCAGATGACCCAGTTTGGGTGGCTGTGCCTTGTAATGAGTGGCTGGCGTGACTGGTGCCTGAGCAGCGCCTCTGTCCTCCTCACTGTCAGCAGGTGAAGGGGCTGTTGGCCCCCCAGGCTGCTGCAGAACAAGGCGACCAGAGGAAAATGTTGAATATTGTGAAAGGCAAGAGAAGAGTCATGGAAACAAGTGGACGGAGACGTGTTGTGCTGAGTGACTCCGGTGTGAGGCTGCAAGAACTGTGTCTTTTGAGGGCTTTTCTGCTGGTTTTCCATCGATGCTGCAAGGCTGGTATTTCCCCCCAGGCTGATGTCATGCAGATGACCCAGTTTGGGTGGCTGTGCCTTGTAATGAGTGGCTGGCGTGACTGGTGCCTGAGCAGCGCCTCTGTCCTCCTCACTGTCAGCAGGTGAAGGGGCTGTTGGCCCCCCAGGCTGCTGCAGAACAAGGCGACCAGAGGAAAATGTTGAATATTGTGAAAGGCAAGAGAAGAGTCATGGAAACAAGTGGACGGAGACGTGTTGTGCTGAGTGACTCCGGTGTGAGGCTGCAAGAACTGTGTCTTTTGAGGGCTTTTCTGCTGGTTTTCCATCGATGCAGGAAAGAGGACTTGAATTCAGGGGCACCGGCTGAGTTCCTGTGGAAGGCTGAAGGCTGGATCATCCTTATCCTCGCTGCTAGCTGCTCTGGCCATCTCTTCTTAGAAACCATGGCAGAACAGGCCCCTCTGGGTGCGATGTGTTGTTCTGGTAGGGACTGGCCAGACAGTCACAGCGTCCACTGGAGTATTCAGCTAGTGATTCATCCCAGTCCCAACCCATTTCCACCCAGCTTCTGTCATCTGAGCACCAAGGTTTGAAGGAGGCTTGAGGAAAGAGGTCTGGTGATGTACCCTGGCATGTCCCAGCCCTCCAGCGAAGGGGGAATTCCAGCACCAAGGTTCCCCAGGGAGCACATCCTGACACGTTTGAGTCCAAGGACGTTTTTAGTCAGACAAAAAGCCAGCGTTCCTTTAGTCCAGCACTGGCCAGGGCAGCTTCTCCAGAACACCAGCCAAAGGCTTTGATTTGCGCTGGGCTCAGGGGAGGCCATTCCCGCTGAGCAGGTAGCGGGCAGACAGTGGGCAGTTACCTGCATTTCCCACGAAGCTGTTGGTGAGTCCTTGCCGTCAGCCCCGGCTCGCAGCAGCCGTGGCCGTCGCCTGCGCTCTCCCGGGAAGATCGAGTTCGGACAAAGCCTCGCTGCCAGTGCGGGTGAGACAGAAGAGGCCGGCTGGCTGCTGCCGGCATCTCTATTTTAGTACTTCCTGCCCCTTGCCGGTTCTCTCCCAGTCTGGTTCCTTTGCGGAAGTCTCCTGCTGTTCTCCAATCTACTCCTTTAATTTCTCTCGCCCTTTTTTGTGTGGGAGGTGGGGGGTGCTGGATCGGATGTAAAATTCTGTCCTGGGCAATAACGGGAAAGAGGATGGATCTGCCTGGTGTTTCTCTAACTGGGGGAAGAGAAATCATAGCTTCATTTTCCTGCGAATAATTCCTCTGCATTTCTCCTTCATTAGTGTTCTCCAGCATTTCCCTCACTCCCAGCTCATCAGCTGACCCATCTCATGAGATGCTCTGGTTCCCAGAACGTGCCCATGTGTTAGCTGCTGTCACAGCCCTGGCAGTGTCCCTACCCGCTGTGGCGCTCCACAGATACCTGCCAGCCGTCGGGCAGCATTCGCAGCCTGGTCCTGGCCTTGAGGGGATGCTCTTCTGCCCCAGTCGCTGAGGAGACAGACTTCACAGTGACTGTGTTAGAAACACCAGAACTTCCACTGTAATGATTGCGACCGGGGTGGAGTGGTTGCCTGTCTAGTGACCGCTAACGCTAGGACGTGCTAACCTGGGATGTCTGTGGGGTGAAACAACGCTTGTCTTCTGTGTGACGTCTGAAGAAGCACAGCTCTGAAGCTGGACTCCAGAAGCATTTGGTTTAGTGTTCTCTTGAGCTGGTGGCATTATTCTGTGGTCAGTGTGTTATCACTGGTTGGGGCATATTAAAAAGTGACTTGGCAGCGCGTTGGCCTTCCACGGTGCACTAGGAGGGTTCTTCGGAGTGTGGTGGGTTTGGGTTGATGCTCAAGTGAAGAATACTTGCTGTTGTCTGTCGGTGAGGCCTGGCCCACAGCTCCCTAAGCCACGAAGGTCTTACTTTCCTTTTTTAACTCTTAATCTGATCCTCTGCCGCTCCATGATCCAGCTGATGCTGGTTTATTTGCTGTGCGTACCTACAACTAAACGATTCAGAGCACTGAACCGACCGATCAGAATCGCCCTGGTCAGGCTGTAATTCCAGCAGCACTTTTTACCAGGTATGTAGCTCAGGAAGATCAGCTCTGAGTTGTTCAGGAGATTAAGGAGAAACTTTATTGATGAAATTAAAGCTCGTTCTCCTTGTTCCCTGCTTTGCTCTTGAGAACGTTGAACGCCTGCTCTGAACGGGCCAAGGTGTTGCTGCAGCCTCAGTGCCCAGATGCCTCTGGTGGTTCCTGCCAGGGGCGGTGGGGTGTGGGGGGGGTCGGGCT
>NW_010401067.1:12774-14795 GCF_000710305.1 Buceros rhinoceros silvestris
CAGGGTTTGCCGGCAGCCTCAGTGCCCAGATGCCTCTGGGTGTTCCTGCCAGGGGCGGTGGTGTGTGGAGGGGCTGTGTCTGCTCACCATGGCGAGGCAGTGCCGAGGCTTTTGAGTACCTGCAGATAATTCTCCAGAAAGACACGAGGCTTTGCTGGGGTTTTTCTTAGGAAGCGTCTTTCCCTCTTGCAGCCAGTGAGATTCTTCTGGCTGGGCCCTTTCCCATTTGCACCTCCGTGGCCTGCGTGATAAAGCCTCGCTTAGGGTACGACACAGACAGCTCTGGCTCCGTTGCCCTGGGGGGATACAGTCTTTTCCCAGAACCATCTCTGCTCCTGGGGCAGCACCACTGGCTGCGAGAACGATACGGGCGCTGTGAGACTTTCTTGTCAGGCTCCTGTTCCCCAGCACTCTGTTCCCTTTTCTGTGTGGAAACCCATGTTGGCACGGGGCGACGTTAGAGCCATCGCAGAGCTGTGCCACAGGCAGATGCCGGTAGGGAGTCTGTAGGCGATGCCTCCCCCCAGGCAGCGCCACCTGCCAAGTGCACCCTGGTGATATTTACTTTAACAGGTAAATTGAAAATCTCCATTTATATTTAATCTGCCAATCTGCAGAGCGCTCCTGGACTGTTTTTAAATGGATATGAGTTGTGATATTCTTGACAATTCTGGTCCTGTTCAGGAGTTTGAAAGCTTGAGCGCAGGGTTTATATTTTGGGGATTTATTGGGCCAGATGTCTCTCTCAAAACGGTCTCATTAACCAACTTCTTCCTAGAGTCAAGCGAGTTTTGTTTCCTTGATGAAAATATATGGCTAAACTGTTTAATTTTTTTGTTTACAGATGTTCTCAAACAATGATGAAGCTGTGATCAACAAAAAACTTCCAAAGGAGCTGCTGCTTCGGTAAGCTGCCTTCTTCCAGTCAGGGAGCTTGGAGGCGGTCTGTGCGTGCTGGTGTTTGCAGCCAGTAGCTGGTTTTGCTGGTGTGCTCATAAATCACGAGCTTGGATTGGGTCACCTGTAAAGCCAGAGACAAACGGAAGCAGATCAAAGGTCTGCAGCAGCAGTTTGTGCTAAATATTGTGGGGGTTTGGTTTTTAAAATGCTAACTGAATTTGCTGGTTGCCTGTTCTGTCGATGTCCTTAATGAAAATCACCGGCGAGCGTGGGCTAAGCTGTGCAGCGGGACGCTGCCTCCGAGTGCCCAATTCAAAAAGAAAAGTCACTTTCTTTGCCTCAGTTTCACTCGAGCAGACTTTGTCCTGGTCCTCGTCTCTGTGAGCCAGATGTTTGGCACCTGGCAGCATGGTCCTGTGGGCAGGGATCAAACCAGCCAGGCGTGCTGGATCTCTGCCCTCTCCCTCTGCAGCTTGGCTGTGCGCGCACGCGCGCACACGCACACGCACACACACACACACACACATGTGTCTGAAGCTTGTCTTCCCCGGGGCAGGGGTGGAGTGACCGGGGTGGTGATTGGCATCGTGCAGTGCTACCTTGCAATGCCAGGCTGGGAACGGTGAAGGCAACTGCAGGTGGTGGCTTGAATTATTTAATCAAACAAAATTCTTACGCTGCAAGAGACTGTGTAGTGCTGTCAACTCTCAGTGGCAGGAAAAAGTCTGGCGGGAGGAGCTGTGGCACAGGAAGCTGCTTCCAGCTCACCTGTGAAACCACACAAACACAACCAAAGTCTGGCTGGTTCTTTCGATTGTGCTGCCTCCTCTGGTCTCTGTAACAGCATCTCCAGTCGGATTCGGTTTCTTTATTCCAGCATTATCCACCCCAGAGCGAGGTGTATGGCTCCGAGAGCCTGCCGTGCTAATAACAGGGCTGTCTGGTTTGAGCCTGGTGTCCGCGTACAGGGATCACAGGGTAAAAATCAGCAGCCGGAACCTGGAAATGATGAGCAACCAGCGGGAGCAGCGGGGTGGGTACCACACGTGCCAGGACACCCTGGCCCGGGTGAGTTTGCACAGTTTTTTGCAGGTGACAGCAGTTGTCCTCACCCAGCACTT
>NW_010401067.1:14913-17311 GCF_000710305.1 Buceros rhinoceros silvestris
CTGGTTTGGATGTGTTGCAGCACAAGGAGAACTTGGAGTGAAAAAATGTCTGTCTGGGTTTTTGAGGGAGGATTGTTCTTCTGATGGGAGCAAGTAGGTGCTGGTGTTGCAACTGGAACAGAACCAGGTTTTACCCTTGCGGTAAGGGGACAAGACACAGGCGGGCTGGGGACAGGCTGTGCAAAGCATAGACACATGAGGAGAGGAGTTTGTGTGGTGTAGAGGAAGCGGG
This sequence comes from Buceros rhinoceros silvestris, assembly GCF_000710305.1. Classification (NCBI taxonomy): domain Eukaryota; kingdom Metazoa; phylum Chordata; class Aves; order Bucerotiformes; family Bucerotidae; genus Buceros; species Buceros rhinoceros. The sequence goes on from NW_010401067.1 coordinate 15,146, forward strand.
GAGTCTGGTACGGAGAAAAGGTCGAGGAGTGGAATTCAACTGAGATTTTGTGTGGTCACAGGGCTGGCAAGGAACAGGACCTTGGTTAGAGCTTTCCAGTAGACTGGTCAAGGTGGAAAGATCCTGAGTGGGACCGATAAACATGCCTTGGTCCATGGGAGGTAGCTGGTATGGAAGACCATGACTAGGCAATTGGGGAAGGATTTGTGGTGAGTGGGAGGAAGGCCCTATATCAGCAGGGAGTTCCGTCAGAGCCAGCCGCAGCCTGGCTGCACTCCCAGCAGCGCAGAGGCTCCTGCCCTGCGGAAACGGTTCTGCACCCTGGTGCCACTGATCATCCCTGTAGAACAGGACGAGGGGTCAGGGTTGTGTGGAACTTGGGAGAAATGGGGAGACCGAGTTCAGAGATGCTAAAGCTCCTAAGCAGTGGTTGTGAGCGCTGGAGCTCCCTGTTAGCACCCTGTGGAAATCAATTAGTGTGGATCGACAGCGCAGCCTTTGAAAGGGAAACTTGGCCGCATCTATCTGCAGGAATCTCCTGTAAATGAGTGTCGCTGTTGGCGAGACAAAGTCTTGTGTGTCTGAGCGGTGCTGCCGTGCGATGTCTTGTTCTCTGGTGGTTCGTTCTGCAGATGGCATTAATGTCTTGTGTATGGTTGCAAAGTGGAAAGCTGTGCTCGAGCGAAATAAAGAGGAGGAGGATATAAGGGGGTGAAGAGCAGCCTGTGTCGCGCCCCAAGGCACAGAAACATGCAGCTCCAGAAGTGCTGTTGTCTGGGAGGATAGGGTGGAGGCGTGAAGTGCTCCAGAGGGCTGTCCCCAGAGATCACTTTTACGTGTGCTCGTGACTGAGCTGTCACAGCCCGTCCTGCCCTGCCGCGGTGCTGGTGCTGAGGATGTTCATCTGGCATTTCCTCGGGAGAGGGACTCTGAACAGAGCAGTCCTGCAGCACATGGGTAGAGGGATCAGCCGATGGGTCACACACCCTGGTCCTGATGCTGCCGTAGCTGCTTCAGCTCTGTCTGCTGCCAGGTGGGTTCCCAGATTACATCTTCACACAGGTGAGAATGAGCCAAACCAGCAAAAAGCAGAGTTCCATCCCTGCCCTCCTTCCTTCGCTGCTCCCGACTCCTCATCGGGCAGCGCCTGGCTCGCTGACACTGAGCGGTGAATTCATGGTCCACGTCGGCTCTGGCTGTGGTCACTTCCCCAGAAGGGCATTGTGTCCCTGTGTCCCTGTGCTGGCATCAGAGATGCCCCTTTGGACAGGTGCTTCCGTTCTCTGGGAGCTGCCTGCCCGCCAGCCCCCGACCACAAGCCTGGTTCTTGGTCACAGCGGTTCTTGGTCTCTGCTGCTTCCCCGGAGAGGGTTTACTCTTGGCATGACGTGGGTCTGCTAAACAGCTTACGCTTGGCCGGGCAATGGGGACCAGGCTGCGGGTTCTTTTCCTTATTGGTTCACAGGCAGGTCAAGCAGTTTTCAATTCTCTCCTGGCGTAAGCGGCTTTTACTCCACGCTGCTGCCTGCTTGCCCATTTCCAGCACGTCCAGTCGCTGGCACTGGCTTTGCCGTCTGACCTTCAAGCCCCATGTTGATTTACTCCTCGGGAGCTTGGGCTCTGCTCAGGATGAGGAAGAGGCAGAGCGTGCAGGGGACCAGTGAGCCAGCAGTAGCGTCACTTCTCTCCTCTTGGCCAGCCCTTCGGCATAAAATGAGTCTGGAGCATAACTTAACTGGGATGGTGGGTCACTGGCGTGAAGTGGTGGTGATAATTTTAGAAGGCTAGAGGTCTAAGCTAGCTCACCTCAAAGCCCGCAGTACCCAGGGATGTCATTCAGGTCTTGACCCTAATCTAATTAGAGCGGCAGTGGGAAAGTGAGGAGTTGCATGAAACCCTGAGTGGATTAAGAGGTTGAAACCTGAAAAATGCTGTAACCTCCGTGTGTTTTAGCTGAGCTGGGCAGTGCCGCCCTGTTCAGGCAGAGTCCTGGACAGGGGGAGTTCCTTTGCAGCGGAACGATTCGGTGTCCTGCGGAACCAGGCTGGGTTTAACTCCTCTTGGGACACTCGGTCTGCTGCCTCCTCTGATCGCCACGTGATGAAGTTATGGGGTGGATTATTTTCTTACTGTCAACTCTGAAGAGTAAAAAGACTATCATAAAGG